>NW_018403529.1:95540-113813 GCF_002113885.1 Mizuhopecten yessoensis | reverse complement strand
CCCCCCAACTTTTTGCCACTACCAAAAAGTGGGGTTATACCAGATAGGGAGAGTTAAGAACTGCTTAATGGATTTTACTTGTGTTGCTTCTGAAACATTTACCCATGCTTAAAAACATCCTTCCAAAACATATCTGATATATTTTCTACTGGAAAACGCTCTGCTTCAAAAGTATGGATCCAGCTTTTACCATTATTTTTCAGTAATCTTCGTATCCAAGTGGACTTCAAACTAGAAATGAAAATATTGATGTTAATCATTTTAAGGCCTCCACTTTCATACTTTTGGATTATAGTTTTTCGTTTAATTTTGTCAACAGGAGATTGCCAAATGAAGTTAAAAAATGTTGATTTCAATACTACAATACGACCAATAGGGGTTAAAATCATACGTGACCATTGGGTTATACTGTTATTAGCAACTTTTGGGGCTTTCACATAATTCAAGCTTATAATCTCTTATAATAAGTTAACTGAAATATGAATACCTAGCAAATCAAATTTCGTTTCCCCCATTTTAATTTCCATCTATGTTGGTAGACATCTTCGCTGAATTTCTTGCTGCCAATCCAATAACTTTTGTTTTATCATTATTACCCGTTAGACCTGACATTTTACCAAAACAATCTAAAATACTTAAAGCTTCATTGATTGAGTCTCTAGATCCATCTAAAATTATTGAGGTATTATCTGCAAACTGTGAGAGTTTATAATCCTTATGTTTTATTTGTATACCCTTGATATCTGTATTGTTTTTGACCAAAATATTTCATCTACTAGTAAGAACAGATACGGGGAGACTGGATCACCCTGTCGACATCCTCTTTGTATCTCAAAAGAATCAGACAGTATACAATTTTGTGTTATTGCAGATTTTTTTTTATATAAAGTCTTGATCCATTTCTTAATGCTTTCACCAAAATTAAAAAAATCAATTACCTTGTATAAACAATTCCATGAAACCGAATCAAAAGCTTTTTCAAAATCAATGAATATTAGAAGTCCAGGTATATTGTTTGATTCAGTTTAATTCATAATTTCATAAATTGGTCTAGTGTTTTCACCCATATATCTACCATTTAAAAAAACTGTTTGTGTCTCGGAAATAATATGGTCTAGAACTGATTTAAGTCTGTTGGCTATAGAAGCTGATACTAGTTTATATACAACATTTAGCAAAGTAATTGGTCTCCAGTTTTTCATAAAATGCCTAAGCTTATCACCCTTTGTAATACAAGTTATAATTCCCTGTCTTTGTGTAATTGATAATTCACCCTTATTATACCCAAGATTCAAAGATCTAACAATAAACAAATCAAAGGATGAGTGTCTATAAGGCCCTTTTTTTGGGCCCCGGTATATTCGGATTTTTACCTCCTTATTTTGTTCAAAGATGTCCTATTGTATGACTAAGGTAAACTTTGACCGAAAGTGGGTTTCCTGGGGGTACCAAAAGGGGTAGGGTAAATCTCTAAGTAAAAAGGCATTGTGAGATAGGTATGAAACTTTCAACAAATTAAATATCATCATATAACTAATATTTATGCCAAGCTACATGCGTATCCCCAAATGCCTTTTATGTACAATCAGCGGATAAACATTGTAAATAACCAGAACATTTGATAAAACAATGTAATCGGTTAACTTTAACTTAAAATTGCCAGCAAATCAAACTTCATATATTAAATCAATCATTTAACAGTAGTTGTGGTGGGAAATGCCATTTTTGATTTGTAAGTTAACTTTGATAAGTAGAAAAACAAATCAGGACCTGGAACTCACTTCAGCCACAGGTGTTGAGCAAATATTATATCATATATATAATATACAATACTAACAATTGATATCTTATACTTATAGCATATAAGGGTGTCCTGCACATTTAAATTCACTTAAAATTGAGCGATGAGCGATATTTGAAATAGCCGAGTTTGAGATGTGTCCAGAAGCCATAACTCAGTATAAAACAGAAGGAAAGTATGCAGTCAATATGCAATTTATGTAAGGCTACTTAAATGAGTAAAGTTGTAAATTTCAAGTCAAAATATTAATTAGAAAGGAAGTTATTGAGAAATCAAAACACTTTTCATTTGGAAATTACCTAAAACAACCCCCTGTCTTAATCCTTCGTTTTATATAAACAATATTTAAGTGATGATTTAATTTCTGTCATTTTTCATTCTGTAACATATGCTTGTCTAATTTATACATGTTTTCAAAAACAGGAATGGTATTATTTTGGTTTTTAAGCTCATTTTGAAAACAGCAAACTATATTTGTGATTTACCCTACCCCTTTTGGTACCCCCAGAAACCCACTTTCGGTCAAAGTTTTACCTTAGTTTTTTCGCATGTCATACAATAGGACATCTTTGAACAAAATAGGGAGGTGAAAATCCGAATATACAAGGGCCCAAAAAAGGGCCTTATAGACACTCATCCTTTACCCAAAAGAATTTAAAAAACTCACTTGTATAGCCATCAGAACCAGATGAGTTAAACACATCTTCAACACATATAACTGGACAAGATTAAAGTCTAGCATTAATTAGTCTCGGATTTCAACAGTCATTAATGAAAGCTTTTCTGACTAACCTTTTAATCTTCTACGGAAGTAAGCGCGATGTTTGATTCCTTTTACGTATTCTCCCTTCAATCATCCTTGTAAATTTATGTCAAATTGTCTGGGTGGAACCTTACCGTTCAACGCATGGACTAAATACTGATAGGACACTGTTCATCTCTCGGGCTACTCGGCACACCTGATGCATTTCCACACAAAGCTAGCTCAGAATTACATGCAATTATGTCTGATTCCTATTTATTTAAGAGCAGAAAACCTCTTCGGAAATGTAGCGTACAGTTAAGGTAACTTATTTTGATATAGTCAGTCGCAGATTTCCCGATTTTCGGTGGTTTATCTTGATTACACCGTTCCATAGGTCCTGGTTTCATGCAATTATTCGCTATGGCTATACGGGTATGATGCCCCTACGCCAAGTGGCTGTATAATAGGAATAGATTCACTAACGACAAAATCGGTTTACCAGACTCCGATATCCATGGGATCCCAGTTTCCATTATACACATTTATGGATTTATCTTTCTTACGTCGGCATTAATTTACATGAATCACGAGGATCTCCCACTTGTTGAAAACGTCGACATATTTGAAAGTCCTTTCAAGAAAACAAGTCTGTCAAGCAAAGGACACAGTTTGTTCCCATAAGTAGGTCAACTGTCTTCTGAAAAGCAACCTTGCCCCTGATCTCAATATAGATCAACAGACATTGTTCTGGAATTTATCACTCTGACATGTATTTCATCATGGTCCTTGTAATTTTTCACAAACCATGCTCCACGAAAGTTCACAACCATATTATTATTTACATCGCCGTGAACATATCTTGGAACAGAAAGCTCTCATAAGAAGAGAACGAATAAGGTTTGGCAATGTACAGAGAGGAAACATGAAATGTTCTGAGAAAGGAAAACAAATTTTAAGATTGATCAAGGGATCTTTTGAATTCTTCAAAATTCACGTTCTATTTATTCAATCTCCGTGTCTTAATACGACTGTTAGCCTGATTCAGTGGTACTAAAAATGACAGCAAGAATATTTTCATAATGGTTTAGTTGAGGAACTAGCAGATCCAGCGATGAAACGTTGTTTAGACTTTAAGAATCCAATACAAACGAGGCAGTCCCGTCTCCTTATCATTAACCGATATTCGGAAAGAATGTAACAAAGATGTATGATTAGCTAGTATATATTTTTTTTAATTTGAACATGTTTAAGTAGAGTCCCTTGGTTATCAAGATAAAAAGGCAGGAAAGTGTTTAGTTTTTGCTGAAAATAATCAAGTACTAAGTAATTTTGTTCATAGTTTCCCTTAATTCTATTGATTGTGACATATGGGCACTTCGGTATTGTCTTGTTATTCCTTTTTTTCTATCATATCCAATCTGGTGAGCGTTAAAGTTACCTTCTTTCACTGCAAAATGTTGTGTCTGATGTGTCTGTATAATGTCATTTTTGTACCACATTATTCATTGCGTCTGAACTGTATATTTCTTTCGATGGCGTGAAGACGGATTAGCAGACTGATAACTGTATACTTTGTGATGGCGTGAAGACGGATTAGCAGACTGAGGCTTGTAATGCATGTTCCTTTTCCCGAAATGACATAAGGGTGTCCTTTTCTTTCTGGCAATCCATCTATAACTTTTACGTGTGGCTTCTTCTTTAATTGGTATCAACATATATTTTTATTGTTTCATGTTCCTTATCGTTCCGTCCATTTTTAAGTCACTTCTGACACAGGCTCTGTTGAGTTGATCTACGTTACCTTAGGAAGTGCATAGCACCATCAACAGAAAAATATTTCGGTCAGTCGAACATGGCATTGTTTTGATTTGCTAGATACTACACTGCATTGTTTACCTTCGTTGTTTATATATCTGTGGTACATGTATCTACAAAATCCAAGCAGTTGTCTTTAAAAGTTTATACCAACCAACTGTTCAATCTAACAAATGTATCCATACTTATATGACATTTACTTCTTTGAGCTTGTTTGAGCCTGGTTTCCAAGTTACAACGAAGTTACCATCAGTATAGCTGTTTCACACTCATTTAGTCATAATATTATCAATCGACAACGCCGTTAGCGACTCTTAAAAGCGCAAGTAAATTGTCTCGTGTTCACAAGAACGCCTGTTTGTGCTCACGAAGGGCATATGTGTATAGCTGCAACCAGGTGTTTAACAAGTCCAAGAGCGCTGATGAACGTTTGAGTAACTTGTGTTTGTGGTTTTTTATGATATTGTCTCGACATTTATATTAAAGAGGAAGCAAATCATATGGTTCCTTGTACATTCAGTGCAAGTATGGATACTTTCATTATTACATGTACTGGGACGTAGTCTTTATAACGTGATAAGTCTTTAAGCTGTTGCTAAGGATATTAGAATGACGGACGTCCGTCGTTCGTCAGGTTTGATCTGGTGTTAAAATCAAAGGATACCCGAATGTCGGACGTCCGTCGTTCGTTGGGTGTGATCTGATCTTGAATTCTAAGGATACCTGAATGACGGACCACTGTCGTTCGTCAGGTCTGATTTGGTGTTAAAATCAAAGGGTATTCAAATGAAGTACGTTTTTCGTTCGTCAGGTCTGATCTGGTGTTACCATTGAGAGGAAACGGAGACCACCGACATCGATGGGTTACTATTTTTTGTATCGCGTCAGCGGAAAGTGAGCTCCGTGTATCTGTTGGTCACTCCGTGTATCTGCCGGTCACTCCGTACTCCGTGTATCTGCCGGTCACTCCGTGTATCTGTTGGTCACTAAGTCTTGAGTTACAATCAGCGGGTACAACTCTTGTGGTATGGTATGTGGAACTCGGTCTACTTGTTTATGTCTTTTTGTGTAACGGTCAGTGTAAATACGGGCTAGTGACATCTGTGGGTCACTAATTGTCTGATTTTACTGTCAGATGCTATTCCTGCTGTAAATGTCTGGGGCTTCTGACGTTTTATCTGTCTTTGTTCTGGTGGTCTGTCAATATGTGGTTGTATTTATCTAGCCATTTGTCAGACTGTCATGCGTCCTTTTTAGATAAAAAGAAGAACGATCCTTCGGTTGGTTTACCTGATGTGTCTTATACAGTTTGGGCACTCGTTCATCTTTCATCCTGAGCCACAGAGCCGCCCGGACGTTTCTATCATAACGATGAGATGTGATCAGGTGATGGGCCTCCACAACGGTAATGGGTACTCCTTCATAAGTATACCGTGCGTCAGTTTACCAACCGGAAGTCGACGATGGCAGCCTGCTGAACCTCACAGCCAATCAGACGGGACTTGCTGGTCAGGGGTGTATAAGGCTACGACGTTCCTGTTTTAGTGCATACAATGGAATAACTATCCGACTGATGTCACCGGCACGGAAGACTGTCTCCACTTGAACGTGTGGTCTCCCTCTGTGAGCCCTACGATTAAACTTCCCGTCATGGCGTTTGTACACGGTCGTAATCTTAAGTTCGGTAGTAGTTCTGACGGCTCATACTCTCCTACGGAGGAACTAGCACGTGACACACAGGTGGTGTAAGTTAGCACGAACTACCGTCTACATGTATTTGGGTTTATGGCTCTTTACATCCAGACAAAGAACTCGAAAACCAACACTTCCGGTATCTACGACTTCATAGACCAGATACTGGCTCTGAAGTGGGTTCAGGAAAACATCGTCGACTTTGGAGGTGATCCCAAAAAGGTAACTCATCTTATGTGCATTTGTACAGCTAGCTTTGTGTCATGCCGATGACTGCATGCATAGTGTCTCAGAAATATACAACAAATCGGGATACCCGTTGTCTGTTAAAGGGAGTTAGGACTGTAAGAACGGAACACGTGTGACCTGACTTTGATAAACAGGAAGGCTTTGTCCTATCCTATTCCACATGTCTATGTTTCTGTACTCCTGTAGAAGAGATTGTGCTTCCCGTTCCTGATCCATTCACGTTGTTCTATAGTTCTACCTGTACCGGTGTAGATAACATATTTCTACCTGCACCACTGGAGGTGACATGATTCTACCTTTCCCTGTTCTGTTTATACATGTAATGATGATGCTATTCCATCTTTTCCCGCCTAGATGACACTGTTTGGTCAGAGTGGCGGAGCCACAGTTATAATTGCCTTGGTTACCTCACCTCTAGCACGAACTCTCTCCAATATTTACGACGAGCTTGGCCCAGGCTCCCAAGGACAATCTTAGCTTCCTAAATGATAAGTCTCCAGCAGCTGCCCGTTGTATGGATTACCAATGCTCCGGAGTCTCCTCAAGATGCGTGGCTTCATGACAATGCGAACGACGTGCCCCTCCTAATAGGTACGTTCTCTTTCGCCTTCTTATTTACCACACTCCACGACAACAAAACCACGACAAAACGAAAGTTCCCTTATCAGTACCATATATACAATGTGATTTGTTAGGAATGTTAGTCCATCATATACATTCCAAAATTGCTTTTGTTTCATACTCCTTTATAGGCACTATGGGACAAGAAATGGATGACGTCGCCCCTGGCATTGGAAGCTCGGCCGCTTACTATCTTCGAACATATAACGCCGATTTAGCTGACATGGCACTCCATCTTTATCCGGTCGGTGAAGTCAATCCAAGATACCAACTAGCATGTATGATATCGGACATCAAGGTAGGCTGTGGAAATTATATCTTGGCTCTGTACGCGTCAGCAAATAAATCCCCCGTATATCGATACGTCGGGGTTGCTATGCCTTCATCTCCTCTGTACCGTTACCTATATGTTTTCCATACTTGGGACGTTTACGCGTGTTTCTGGGCTTTTAAGGACTTTATAGACCACCCAAACACAGCTGACTATATGTTCGAGGCCAATATTAGACAGGAAGTGATGTCATTTGTACACGACGGCCGCCCTCACAGTATGGCGGCCATTCCCCAACAACATCGCTCTCTTGTCCGACACAACTTCCGTTGTCAATGGCTATCACTCGCATCAGTGCAGCTCTTGTCCGACACAACTTCCGTTGTCAATGGCTATCACTTTCACCAGTGCTGCTATTGTCCGACACAACTTCCGTTGTCAATGGCTATCACTCGCATCAGTGCAGCTCTTGTCCGACACAACTTCCGTTGTCAATGGCTATCACTCGCACCAGTGCAGCTCTTGTCCGACACAACTTCCGTTGTCAATGGCTATCACTCGCATCAGTGCAGCTCTTGTCCGACACAACTTCCGTCAATGGCTATCACTCGCATCAGTGCAGCTCTTGTCCGACACAACTTCCGTTGTCAATGGCTATCACTCGCACCAGTGCAGCTCTTGTCCGACACACCTTCCGTTGTCAATGGCTATCACTCGCATCAGTGCAGCTTTTGGATGACTTAGTTCGTGGTCGGGTGGCGCAGTGGATAGCGCACTTGCCTTTTACCAAGGCGGCCGGGGTTCGATTCCCCGATCGGACGTGAAAAGGTATGGGGTCACCTCTCCGGGTACTCCGGTTTCCTCCCATATTAAGAACCACTGCGCGCTAAAACCCGGGCCAACACGAGTGATTAGTATTTGTTGAAATAACTTAATCAGTAGCAATCATCATTTGTGGAAAACTTTTAAACAAATCAATTTATGTCCATATACCTATGAAAATATATCCCTGTAGTATACGGAAATCATTTATGAATTAGATACGTTGTAAGGGTGTATGTAGGTCCATGAGTTAGGATTATGTAAAGTCGAATTCGTTTCATATATTGGCACACTAGCTTTGTGTTGTTGTGAACACACATAGGAGTTGTAAAATGTATGATAGACACTCCAGTGCAGTGGCTAAAGACTGATACTGACATCTGCGAAAACAAAAACGGTTCAAATTACTCAATAAAAATGTTAAAAATGCAACACCACACCTTCACATTGATTCTGTTCCCAATTAATGGTAGACTGATTACACATCGTCACCCTCAGTGATTCTAACCCTCTTTCGTGCTGATTAAAGCTCCAGGTTGTGTTTTTGTGATGATTAAAGCTCCAGGTTGTGTTTTTGTGATGACTAAAGCTCCAGGTTGTGTTTTTGTGTTGATTAAAGCTCCAGGTTGTGTTTTCGCGCTGATTAAAGCTCCAGGTTGGGTTTTTGTGCTGATTAAAGCTGCAGGTTGTGTTTTTGTGATGACTAAAGCTCCAGGTTGTGTTTTTGTGTTGATTAAAGCTCCAGGTTGTGTTTTTGTGATGCTTAAAGCTTCAGGTTGTGTTTTTGTGATAATTAAAGCTCCAGGTTGTGTTTTCGCGCTGATTAAAGCTCCAGGTTGTGTTTTGTGATGATTAAAGCTTCGGGTTGTGTTTTTCGTGCTGTTTAAAGCTCCAGGTTGTGTTTTTGTGTTGATTAAAGCTCCAGGTTGGGTTTTTGTGCTGATTAAAGCTGCAGGTTGTGTTTTTGTGATAATTAAAGCTCCAGGTTGTGTTTTTGTGATGCTTAAAGCTTCAGGTTGTGTTTTTGTGATGACTAAAGCTCCAGGTTGTGTTTTTGTGATGACTAAAGCTCCAGGTTGTGTTGTTGTGATGATTAAAGCTCCAGGTTGTGTTTTGTGATGATTAAAGCTTCAGGTTGTGTTTTTGTGATGACTAAAGCTCCAGGTTGTGTTTTTGTGATGACTAAAGCTCCAGGTTGTGTTTTTGTGCTGATTAAAGCTGCAGGTTGTGTTTTTGTGATGACTAAAGCTCCAGGTTGTGTTTTTGTGATGCTTAAAGCTTCAGGTTGTGTTTTTGTGATGCTTAAAGCTTCAGGTTGTGTTTTTCGTGCTGTTTAAAGCTCCAGGTTGTGTTTTCCTGCTGATTAAAGCTCCAGGTTGTGTTTTTGTGTTGATTAAAGCTCCAGGTTGTGTTTTTGTGTTGATTAAAGCTCCAGGTTGGGTTTTTGTGCTGATTAAAGCTGCAGGTTGTGTTTTTGTGATGACTAAAGCTCCAGGTTGTGTTTTTGTGTTGATTAAAGCTCCAGGTTGTGTTTTTGTGCTGATTAAAGCTCCAGGTTGTGTTTTTGTGATGATTAAAGCTTCAGGTTGTGTTTTTCGTGCTGATTAAAGCTCCAGGTTGTGTTTTCGTGCTGATTAAAGCTCCAGGGTGTGTTTTTGTGATGATTAAAGCTCCATGTTGAGTTTTTGTGATGATTAAAGCTTCAGGTTGTGTTTTTGTGATGGTTAAAGCTCCAGGATGTGTTTTTGTGATGATTAAAGCTCCATGTTGAGTTTTTGTGATGATTAAAGCTCCATGTTGAGTTTTTGTGATGATTAAAGCTCCATGTTGTGTTTTTGTGATGATTAAAGCTTCGGGTTGTGTTTTTGTGATGATTAAAGCTCCATGTTGTGTTTTTGTGATGATTAAAGCTCCAGGTTGTGTTTTTGTGATGATTTATTTGGGACTAGGAAGCTATAAAGACGTTTTTTGTCAAAAGCGGGTAGAATTTTTTTTTAAATATTGTAAAACTTATGTATCCACAGTTTCTCAATACGTTCATAAATTGACTTTGTTCTACATTATTCCAGACAAATGCGGTACAAAAGTGTAAATTTAGGAATTATGTAACGCACAGTTATTTTCATTAAAATAATAAAAAAAAAATGCGATTTTTAGGGGGATATTTGCGAAAATTCCATGTTGAAAGTAACAATATTCACATCCTTTTGATTGTGAAACTTTTGTGTGTAACTTGTGCTAATTTTATTCATTATCACTTCTGTAAATAAACACTGCAATTCATTACCCAACAATAGCGAGAGAGAAATGGTTGGAATAGTTAGTTGGAGTGGAGGCTATTACTATTGATTTCATATGCATTCTTGGTTTTAATTTGTAGATACTGAGAAAGAGGCGACTTATGTCTGCCCACACTGCCGAATCGCGTGATACACAAGAGATGGGAATATGATTGTGGCCATTATAATAGGGCTTTCCTTACAGTATTTCTGTCTCTACGTGTCTATGTTTGTAGTGTACAGTATGGGTGGACGACGATAAATCATGGTGATAGATATAATCATTAGGCGTATATCAGTGCTACCGGAATTTAGATGGGAGTTATCCCCCTTCCATCACATTGTTCATGAAGTCTTTGGAATCGTGTAGTCCTCTCATTTCACCATACATGGCTGTCAGTTATCTTTCCCTAAGACAGAGGAGTGTGCTCATTAGGGAAATAAAGGAAACGTATTTTGCTCGATAATGTGAGCAAGGATGTGTGTCTCTTTATAGCTTGTAGAGAGGTCAAGAGAGTGGGCGAACGAAAAGTGTGGATGTTCAACTATTATTGAATGTCTTACATGTACTTACCTCTTAACCTAGTTTGTATTTCTACTTGGGGAGAATTTGTGTAAATTTATAAATTTGTATTCTGATTCTACTTTACAAATTGTGAATGTTTAAATGATGGAAATATTGTTTAATCTCATTTCTGTTGATATGAACAAAACTAACACAGATGTTCTCTCAAGGTCCTGGTCAAGTGTTGTTTGTTTTCGAGCAATACATAATCACAGAAGACAACCAGTTAACTCAGATGGACTAAAACAGGTGCTCATATTAGATGGGTTTGGTTTGGGCTAATTAAAAACTTAGTATAGCATCCCTCTCCTCTGATTGGGTGAACAATCCTTGTTGTTTGGGTTGATTTGGGACTCAGAAATAGCTTCCCTCTCAACAAAGGTTATTATAACCATTCTCCCCTCTGATCGTCTGTAGCAATATTGATTAAATTTACCAAATACACGGTCTCAAGGTATTGGGAGCCTGTTGCTTGTCCAGAAAATAAAACAAAACAGTCTTATACAGGTCCAATATGCATCTTCTTTTTGAGACTATCATCTGATTTTCACCATTCTCATCTGTTTCTGTTACGCTTCCCACGAGTTATCTATATATATAAGTAAAAAGAACTGAGAAATACCAGCCGGGACAACGCCAATCTCTGTTACCGATTGATGTCCCTCTCTTTCCAATACCTCTTACTGTACCTTACGTTTTGCTTCATCCACGTGCTATGGTGATCACAATGCTGAACGTAGCACCACTAAACAGGATGAACAATGTTGTCATGTCTGGCAATTTATGAAAATATGTCAACAACCGACAATATACATTTTCATACTGCTAACCCCTTTTTTTAATGTTTGTATCCGACTGGTTTTATAACTCAGTTCTACACTCAGTATTTATTTCAGGTTGACATTATGGTTATTTGTAAATAAGTTCAACGATGTTCATAATAGTGTTCGATATCAACATTTTTTATATTTTTTTTATCTTAGGCGTGACTTAGTGTATAAAGACATATTTTGTCTTAGAATTGTTCTTGTTATTTGAAAGGCGGTCCCGGGAGATGTTAATTTGTTCTGATTGTGGCCTAATTTATCGCAATGAATGCTTATTAGTTACAGCTGTCGTAAATAATCCGAAACATCTCCCAACATCTTCGTCTCTTCATTTATCATCTTCGATGGGCTTCATTTTTCATGGATATCGTTGTATAAATCATTAAAGATTACATTTAACTGAGTAAAACAACAGGTGACGAACAGATTCAACGTAACATATTGATATACATTTGTACGTCATTGGATCTGTTCATCACCTACAAATGTCTGTGCTAAGTTTAAACTAGTCTGATAATTTCTTTAAGGGTTTTCCATACTTTTTTCATTTCATCTCTTTCTGAAAGTGGACATCCCATTTAAATTCTGTGTTTGGTTTTGTAATTTGTACTTTGATATTTTATGAAGTTGACAGTTCTGGTATCTTTAAAATTGTTAAAAGATTCATGCAAGAAATAAATAGATAAAATAAAACACAAAGCCTAACACTCCTAAGCAGGTCATTAAAATCACATTAGAAAATAAAAAAATATCATTTCTTGAAAAATGTGTACAGGGGGGTATTAACATTTTGCAAATTTCATATTCTGGGGTTAAGGGAGAAGACCGTTATAATTCGTGCTACAGGAAACCTAATGTCAAAGCAACATAGAAAGCCGACAGTAGAGGGAATACGAAGCACACCAAATTACATCCATAACATTCCTATTAAGCATCGTTTTTACTACATGGATATGGAACCCAAGTTAAGAACCTCAGCACATGTATTAATGCAGTACACGGAATACAGCGTGCAGGACATGCCGACGGAAGTGCTGTCAGGGACCTTAATTGATGACGTCGTTATCGCCAGCATCTAACGCGAATGGAGCCTCGGGAATAATCTGGCAAAGATTATACTTACCGTCCTCTTGTTCATGTGCTGAACGTGTTCTTCTATTTAATGTGAGAATAAAAAAACTTCAAAGAAAGACAAACACTCAAATAAAAAGTAGCATCTAGACATTTTGGCATTATTAATCAATATGAGAGTTTTGTTTAAGGGCCAGTAGGGATTTACTGTGGGATAGGCCGCTAGGGCTGTATACAAATGACTGGTCTATTAAGGGGTAGTAATGACACTTAAGGAGGGTAATTCTGACGAAAACAAATTTTCTTTCGAAATAAAGTCAGCTTATTGTTTTATATACTACTCCGTCTGTACAAATGTACTAGTGTGGTAATCGTTGAGTTAAACAATGGTCCATTTACATTCTATATAAAATCGATGTTTCCAGTACTCCGAGAAGTTAAACAGTATCGCTGTAGCGGTGTTACATTGGTGCCTGTGACCAACCACTGTTTTAAATACTGGGTGTATGCGTGGCAACAATATACCAAACCCGAGCTCTTAACAAGGTTTTTCTTCGGGAGTAAAGACTTCGAAAAGGAGAAAAGAATGTAGTGGAAACGTGATATGACCTGTAGTAGTGTACCAAGTGGTGCCCCAAGTACGCCTACACGTTCTTAGATCAGTAGGGTGTTATTTTGGAATTATATCCATCCGTTGGTTATGAGTGATATGTGTTAGGTTGGTTTTGAATACTAATAGTAATTGAACACTTATTTTGCGAGCTTTCGTAAACGTCTGGTGTTTTTTTGTCAAGCAAAGAGTGCAAATGGCCGGTGTCTTCAAACCACTGAACACAACTCATTTATCCACAGTGTGCCGACACAGTGTATCNGGGGGGGGACGAGTAATATATTTACCCATTCCACTCCTTAGTGGAACTTAAGGCTATACAAGTGATACGCGAGATGTTAAAAGGAAACAGAACATTTCTTTCTACAACATCATGGAGTTGAAGGGACACAACCTTTCTGTCTACAGCATCACGGAGTTGAAGAGACACAACCTTTCTGTCTACAGCATCATTGAGTTGAAGAGACACAACCTTTCTGTCTACAGCATCACGGAGTTGAAGAGACACAACCTTTCTGTCTACAACATCATGGAGTTGAAGAGACACAACCTTTTTGTCTACAGCATCATGGAGTCGAAGAGACACAACCTTTCTATTAACACCATCATGGAGTTGAAGAGACACAACCGTTCTGGTAACAGCATCACGGAGTTGAAGAGACACAACCTTTCTGTCTACAGCATCATTGAGTTGAAAAGAGACACAACCGATCTGGTAACAGCATCACGGAGTTGAAGAGATACAACTTTTTCTGTCTATAGCATCACGGAGTTGAAGAGACACAACCTTGCTGTCTGCAGCATCACGGAGTAGAAGAGACGCAACCTTTCTGTCTACAACATCATGGAAATGAAGAGACACAACCTTTTTGTCTAGAACATCGCGGAGTTGAAGAGAAACAACCTTTCTGTCTACAACATCATAGAGTCGAAGAGACACAACCTTTCTATTAACACCATCATGGAGTTGAAGATACACAACCGTTCTGGTAACAGCATCAGGGAGTTGAAGAGATACAACTTTTTCTGTCTATAGCATCACGGAGTTGAAGAGACACAACGTTTCTGTCTACAACATCATGGAGTTGAAGATACACACCCTTTTTGTCTACAGCATCATGGAGTTGAAGAGACACAACCCTTCTGGTAACAGCATCACGGAGTTGAAGAGATACAACTTTTTCTGTCTATAGCATCACGGAGTTGAAGAGACACAAACTTTCTGTCTACAACATCATGGAGTTGAAGAGAGACAACCTTTTTGTCTACAGCATCACGGAGTTGAAGAGACACAACCTTGCTGTCTGCAGCATCACGGAGTTGAAGAGACGCAACCTTTCTGTCTACAACATCATGGAGTTGAAGAGACACAACCTTTCTGTCTACAACATCATAGAGTCGAAGAGACACAACCTTTCTATTAACACCATCATGGAGTTGAAGAGACACAACCTTTCTGTCTACAGCATCATTGAGTTGAAAAGAGACACAACCGTTCTGGTAACAGCATCACGGAGTTGAAGAGACAACTTTTCTGTCTATAGCATCACGGAGTTGAAGAGACACAACCTTTCTGTCAACAACATAATGGAGTTGAAGAGACACAACCTTTCTTTCTACAGCATCACGGAGTTGAAGAGACACAACCTTTCTGTCTACAACATCATGGAGTTGAAGAGACACAACCTTTCTGTCTACAGCATCACGGAGTTGAAGAGACACAACCTTTCTGTCTACAACATCATGGAGTTGAAGAGACACAACCTTTTTGTCTACAGCATCATGGAGTTGAAGAGACACAGCCTTTCTGTTAACACCATCACGGAGTTGAAGAGACACAACTTTTTCTGTCTATAGCATCACGGAGTTGAAGAGACACAACCTTTCTGTCTACAACATCATGGAGTTGAAGAGACACAACCTTTTTGTCTACAGCATCATGGAGTTGAAGAGACACAACCTTTCTGTCTACAGCATCACGGAGTTGAAGAGACACAACCTTTCTGTCTACAACATCATGGAGTTGAAGAGACACAACCTTTTTGTCTACAGCATCATGGAGTTGAAGAAACACAACCTGTCTGTTAACACCATCATGGAGTTGAAGAGACACAACCTTTCTGTCTACAACATCATGGAGTTGTTGAAGTTTACACTTAACACCAAAGTGGCGGGGAGCCCGTAGTTGCTCAATTCATGGAGCATCTTGAGCAAAAAGCCATCACAACTGCTCCGATGGAGTGTTGTCCCAAACTGGAAAAGATATGCTGACGATATCTTGGGGGTAGCCAAAAAAGGCGAGGTAAACAACCAATCAACTCACCTAAACCAGGTTGATAGAGGAGCCAGACGGAAAAATTCCCTTCTTGAATATCATTATCGTAAGAAGAGCTGACGGTTCCATACAACGGCTGGTATACAGAAAAAAACCACTCACACAGACCAGTGCCTCAACTTCAATTCACACCATCCATTGCATCATAAGTTGGGGGTAGTTCGTAGCCTCCTGGACAGATGTATCTGTCAACTGAACATGACGACTTGGGAATTGAAAAGCGATATATTAAAGAGACCACGAACACCATAGGGAGACCAGAATGGTCGATAAGGAAAGCAGAAAACAAAAGGACAATAAGAGCAATGAGAATTGCGCTAGGAAACAAAAACATACAAACGCAGAGAGAAAAACGAACAATATAGTCACTATACTATACATAAAAGGGGTGCCTGAAGCACTTTCGAGAATGTTGTCTTATATCGTGTTTAGGATCAGTAGCGGTTTACCGTGTGCTGTCCCCAGTACTATATCGTGTTTAGGGTCAGTAGCAGTTGACCGTGTGTTGTCCCCAGTACTATATCGTGTTAAGGATCAGTAGCGGTTGACCGTATGCTGTACCCAGTACTATATCGTGTTAAGGATCAGTAGCGGTTTACCTTGAGGTGTCCCCAGTACTATATCGTGTTAAGGATCAGTAGCGGTTTACCGTGTGCTGTCCCCAGTACTATATCGTGTTAAGGGTCAGTAGCAGTTTACCGTGTGCTGTCCCCAGTACTACATCGTGTTTAGGATCAGTAGCGGTTTACCGTGTGCTGTCCCCAGTACTACATCGTGTTTAGGATCAGTAGCAGTTTACCGAGTGCTGTCCCCAGTACTATATCGTGTTTAGGATCAGTAGCAGTTTACCGTGTGCTGAACCCGGTACTATATAATGTGTTGAGTGTTAATGATCAGTAGCGGTTGACCGTGTGCTGTCCCCAGTACTATATCGTGTTTACGATCAGTAGCGGTTTACCGTGGGTTGTCCCCAGTACTATTTCATGTTAAGGATCAGTAGCGGTTTACTTTGTGTTGTCCCCAGTACTATTTCATGTTAAGGATCAGTAGCTGTTTACCTTGAGGTGTCCCCAGTTCTATATCGTGTTAAGGATCAGTAGCGGTTTTCCGTGTGTTGTCCCCAGTACTATATCATATTAAGGATCAGGAGGTTTTACCGTGTGCAGTCCCCACTACTATATCGTGTTCAGGATCAGTAGCAGTTTACCGTGTGCTGAACCCGGTACTATATAATGTGTTGAGGATCAGTAGGATTTACCATGTGTTGTCCCCAGTACAATACTATATCATGTTCAGGACCTGAAGCGGTTTACCGTGTGTTGTCCCCAGTACTATATCATATTAAGGATCAGTAGGTTTTACCGTGTGCAGTCCCCACTTCTATATCGTGTTAAGGATCAGTAGCAGTTTACCGTGTGCTGAACCCGGTACTATATAATGTGTTGAGGACTATATCATGTTCAGGACCTGAAGCGGTTTACCGTGTGTTGTCCCCAGTACTATATCATATTAAGGATCAGGAGGTTTTACCGTGTGCAGTCCCCACTACTATATCGGGTTAAGGATCAGTAGCAGTTTACCGTGTGCTGAACCCGGTACTATATAATGTGTGGAGTGTTAATGATCAGTAGCGGTTGACCGTGTGTTGTCCCCAGGACTATATCGTGTCAAGGATCAGTAGCGGTTTACCGTGGGTTGTCCCCAGTACTATTTCATGTTAGTGAGCAGTAGCGGTTGACCGTGTGTTGTCCCAAGTACTATATCATGTTAAGGATCAGTAGGTTTTACCGTGTGTTGTCCCCAGTACTATATCATATTAAGGATCAGGAGGTTTTACCGTGTGCAGTCCCCACTACATACTAAATCGTGTTAACGATCAGTAGCGGTTTACCGTGGGTTGTCCCCAGTACTATTTCATGTTAGTGAGCAGTAGCGGTTGACCGTGTGTTGTCCCCAGGACTATATCGTGTCAAGGATCAGTAGCGGTTTACCGTGGGTTGTCCCCAGTACTATTTCATGTTAGTGAGCAGTAGCGGTTGACCGTGTGTTGTCCCAAGTACTATATCATGTTAAGGATCAGTAGGTTTTACCGTGTGCAGTCCCCACTACTATATCGTGTTAAGGATCAGTAGCAGTTTACCGTGTGCTGTCCCCAATACTACATCGTGTTTAGGATCAGTAGCGGTTTACCGTGCGCTGTCACCAGTACTATCTCAGGTTTAGGATCAGTAGCAGTTTACCGTGTGCTGTCCCCAGTACTACATCGTGTTTAGGATCAGTAGCGGTTTACCGTGCGCTGTTCCCAGTACTATATCGTGTTAAGGATGAGTAGCGGTTGAACGTGTGCTATTTACAGTACTATATCGTGTTAATGATCAGTAGCGGTTGACCGTGTGCTGTCCCCAGTACTATATCGTGTTAAGGATCAGTAGCGGTTTACCTTGTGTTGTCCCCAGTACTATATCATATTAAGGATCAGTAGCGGTTGACCTTGTGTTGTCCCCAGTACTATATCGTGTTAAGGATAAGTAGAAGTTTACCGTGTGTTGTCCCCAGTACTATATCGTGTT
>NW_018403529.1:51902-94426 GCF_002113885.1 Mizuhopecten yessoensis | reverse complement strand
TTGTCCCCAGCACTATTTCACATTGAGGATAAGTAGGTTTTACCATGTGTTGTCCCCAGTACTATATCGTGCTTAGGATCAGTAGCGGTTTACCGTGTGTTGTCCCCAATACTAAATCGTGTTAACGATCAGTAGCGGTTTACCGTGTGTTGTCCCCTGTACCATATCATATTGAAGAACAGTAGGGTTTACCGTGTGTTGTCCCGTCTACTATATCGTGTTTAGGATCAGTAGGATTTACCGTGTGTTGTCCCCAGTACTATATCGTGTTTAGGATCAGTAGCAGTTTACCGTGTGCGGACCCAGTACTATATAATGTGTTGAGGATCAGTAGGATTTACCATGTGTTGTCCCCAGTACAATATCGTGTGAATGATCAGTAGCGGTTTACCGTGTGTTGTCCCCAGTACTACATGATATTAAGGATCAGTAGGTTTTACCGTGTGCAGTCCCCACTACTATATCGTGTTAAGGATCAGTAGGATTTAACGTGTGTTGTCCCCAGTACTATATCGTGTTTAGGATCAGTAGCAGTTTACCGTGTGCTGAACCCGGTACTATATAATGTGTTGAGGATCAGTAGGATTTACCATGTGTTGTCCCCAGTACAATATCGTGTGACTGATCAGTAGCGGGTTACCGTGTGTTGTCCCCAGTACTATATCATATTAAGGATCAGTAGGTTTTACCGTGTGCAGTCCCCACTATTATATCGTGTTAAGGATCAGTAGCAGTTTACCGTGTGCTGTCCCCAGTACTACATCGTGTTTAGGATCAGTAGCGGTTTACCGTGCGCTGTTCCCAGTACTATATCGTGTTAAGGATGAGTAGCGGTTGAACGTGTGCTATTTACAGTACTATATCGTGTTAATGATCAGTAGCGGTTGACCGTGTGCTGTCCCCAGTACTATATCGTGTGAAGGATCAGTAGCGGTTTACCTTGTGTTGTCCCCAGTACTATATCATATTAAGGATCAGTAGCGGTTGACCTTGTGTTGTCCCCAGTACTATATCGTGTTAAGGATAAGTAGAAGTTTACCGTGTGTTGTCCCCAGTACTATATCGTGTTCAGGACCTGAAGCTGTTTACCGTACGTTGTCCCCAGCACTATATCATATTGAGGATCAGTAGGTTTTACCATGTGTTCTCCCCAGTACTATATCGTGTTTAGGATCAGTAGCGGTTTACCGTGTGTTGTCCCCAGTACTATTTCATGTTAATGATCAGTAGCGGTTTACCGTGTGTTGTCCCAAGTACTATTTCATGTTAATGATCAGTAGCGGTTTACCGTGTGTTGTCCCAAGTACTATTTCATGTTAATGATCAGTAGCGGTTTACCGTGTGCTGTCCCCAGTACTATTTCATGTTAATGATCAGTAGCGGTTTACCGTGTGCTGTCCCCAGTACTATTTCATGTTAAGGATCAGAAGCGGTTTACCGTGTGTTGTCCCCAGTACTATTTCATGTTAATGATCAGTAGCGGTTTACCGTGTGCTGTCCCCAGTACTATTTCATGTTAAGGATCAGTAGCGGTTTACCGTGTGTTGTCCCCAGTACTATATCGTGTTTAGGATCAGTAGCGGTTTATCAATTGTTGTCCCTAGTACTATATCGTGTTAAGGATCAGTAGCGGTTGACCGTATGATGTACCCAGTACTATATCGTGTTAAGGATCAGTAGCGGTGTACCTTGAGTAGTCCCCAGTGATTAGTATCGTGTTTAGGATCAGTAGCAGTTTACCGCTTGCTGTCCGCAGTACTATATCGTGTTTAGGATCAGTAGCGGTTTATCAATTGTTGTCCCTAGTACTATATCGTGTTAAGGATCAGTAGCGGTTTACCGTGTGCTGTCCCCAGTACTATATCATGTTAAGGATCAGTAGGTTTTACCGTGTGCTGTCCCCAGTACTATTTCATGTTAAGGTTCAGTAGCGGTTTACCGTGTGTTGTCCCAAGTACTATTTCATGTTAATGATCAGTAGCGGTTGACCGTGTGCTGTCCCCAGTACTATATCATGTTAAGGATCAGTAGGTTTTACCGTGTGCTGTCCCCAGTACTATTTCATGTTAATGATCGGTAGCGGTTTACCGTGTGTTGTCCCCAGTGATATTTCATGTTAATGATCAGTAGCGGTTGACCGTGTGCTGTCCCCAGTACTATATCATGTTAAGGATCAGTAGGTTTTACCGGGTGTTGTCCCCAGTACTATATCGTGTTAAGGGTCAGTAGCAGTTTACCGTGTGCTGTCCCCAGTACTATATCATGTTAAGGATCAGTAGGATTTACCGTGTGTTGTCCCCAGTACTATTTCAAGTTCAGGATCAGTAGCGGTTTACCTTGTGTTGTCCCCAGTACTATTTCATGTTAATGATCGGTAGCGGTTTACCGTGTGTTGTCCCCAGCACTATTTCACATTGAGGATCAGTAGGTTTTACCATGTGTTCTCCCCAGTACTATATCGTGCTGTCCCCAGTACTATATCGTGTTTAGGATCAGTAGCAGTTTACCGATTGCTGTCCGCAGTACTATATCGTGTTTAGGATCAGTAGCGGTTTACCGTGTGTTGTCCCCAGTACTATATCATGTTAAGGATCAGTAGGATTTACCGTGTGTCGTCCCCAGTACTATATCATATTAAGGATCAGTAGGTTTTACCGTGTGTTGTCCCCAGTACGATATCATATTAAGGATCAGTAGGTTTTACCGTGTGTTGTCCCCTGTACTATATCGTCTTTAGGATCAGAAGGATTTACCGTGTGTTGTCCCCACTACCATATCGTGTTTAGGATCAGTAGCGGTTTACCGTGTGTTGTCCCCTGTACCATATCCTATTGAAGCACAGTAGGGTTTACCGTGTGTTGTCCCCAGTACTATATCGTGTTTAGGATCAGTAACAGTTTACCGAGTGCTGTCCCCAGTACTATATCGTGTTGAAGATCAGTAGCGGTTTACCGTGTTTTGTCCCCAGCACTATTTCACATTGAGGATAAGTAGGTTTTACCATGTGTTGTCCCCAGTACTATATCGTGCTTAGGATCAGTAGCGGTTTACCGTGTGTTGTCCCCAATACTAAATCGTGTTAACGATCAGTAGCGGTTTACCGTGGGTTGTGCCCTGTACCATATCATATTGAAGAACAGTAGGGTTTACCGTGTGTTGTCCCCACTACTATATCGTGTTTAGGATCAGTAGGATTTACCGTGTGTTGTCCCCAGTACTATATCGTGTTTGGCATCAGTAGCAGTTTACCGTGTGCTGAACCCAGTACTATATAATGTGTTGATGATCAGTAGGATTTACCATGTGTTGTCCCCAGTACAATATCGTGTGAATGATCAGTAGCGGTTTACCGTGTGTTGTCCCCAGTACTATTTCATGTTAATGATCAGTAGCGGTTTACCGTGTGTTGTCCCCAGTACTATATCATATTAAGGATCAGTAGGTTTTACCGTGTGCAGTCCCCACTACTATATCGTGTCAAGGATCAGTAGCAGTTTACCGTGTGCTGTCCCCAGTTCTACATCGTGTTTAGGATCAGTAGCGGTTTACCGTGCGCTGTTCCCAGTACTATATCGTGTTAAGGATGAGTAGCGGTTGAACGTGTGCTATTTACAGTTCTATATCGTGATAATGATCAGTAGCGGTTGACCGTGTGCTGTCCCCAGTACTATATCGTGTGAAGGATCAGTAGCGGTTTACCTTGTGTTGTCCCAAGTACTATATCATATTATGGATCAGTAGCGGTTGACCTTGTGTTGTCCCCAGTACTATATCGTGTTAAGGATAAGTAGAAGTTTACCGTGTGTTGTCTCCAGTACTATATCGTGTTTACGATCAGTAACGGTTGATCGTGTGTTGTCCCCAGTACTATATCGTGTTCAGGACCTGAAGCTGTTTACCGTGTGCTGTCCCCAGCACTATATCATATTGAGGATCAGTAGGTTTTACCATGTGTTCTCCCCAGTACTATATCGTGTTTAGGATCAGTAGGATTTACCGTGTGCTGTCCCCAGTACTATATCGTGTTAAGGATCAGTAGCTGTTTACCTTGTGTTGTCCCCAGTACTATATCGTATTAAGGATCAGTAGCGGTTGCCCGTGTGCTGTCCCCAGTACTATATCGTGTTAAGGATCAGTAGCGGTTGATCCTGTGTTGTCCCTAGTACTATATCGTGTTAAGGATCAGTAGCGGTTGATCCTGTGTTGTCCCTAGTACTATATCGTGTTAAGGATCAGTAGCGGTTTACCTTGTGTTGTCCCCAGTACTATATCGTATTAAGGATCAGTAGCGGTTGACCGTGTGCTGTCCCCAGTACTATATCGTGTTAAGGATCAGTAGCGGTTGATCCTGTGTTGTCCCTAGTACTATATCGTGTTAAGGATCAGTAGCGGTTGACCGTGTGTTGTCCCCAGTACTATATCGTGTTAACGATCAGTAGCGGTTGACCGTGTGCTGTCCCCAGTACTATATCGTGTTAAGGATCAGTAGCGGTTTACCTTGAGTAGTCCCCAGTGATTAGTAGATGTTTACCGTGTGTTGTCCCTAGTACTATATCATGTTAAGGATTAGTAGATGTTTACTATTTGTTGTCCCTTGTACTATATCATTTTAAGGATCAGTAGCGGTTTACCGTGTGTTGTCCCCAGTACTATATCGTGTTAAGGATCAGTAGCGGTTTACCTTGAGTAGTCCCCAGTGATTAGTAGATGTGTACCGTGTGTTGTCCCTAGTACTATATCATGTTAAGGATTAGTAGATGTTTACTATTTGTTGTCCCTTGTACTATATCATTTTAAGGATCAGTAGCGGATTACCGAGAGTTGTCCCCTGTACTATATCATGTTAAGGATCAGTAGCGGTTTGCCGTGTGTTGTCCCCAGTACTATATCGTGTTAAGGATGAGTAGCGGTTTACCGTGTGTTGTCCCCAGTACTATAACGTGTTAAGGATCAGTAGCGGTTTACCGTGTGTTGTCCCCAGTACTATATCATGTTAAGGATCAGTAGGGTTCTCAGTACGTTCAGTAAAAGATACTCAGAGTTTGTGGCCAGTACGTTCAGTAAAAGATACTCAGAGGTTGTGGTGCGCTCAGTAAAAGATACTCAGAAGTTGTGGTGAGCTCAGTAAAAGATACTCAGAGTTTGTGGCCAGTACGTTCAGTAAAAGGTGTGTTGTCCCCAGTACTATATCGTGTTAAGGATGAGTAGCGGTTTACCGTGTGTTGTCCCCTGTACTATATCATGTTAAGGATCAGTAGGGTTCTCAGTACGTTCAGTAAAAGATACTCGGAGTTTGTGGCCAGTACGTTCAGTAAAAGATACCCAGAGGTTGTGGTGCGCTCAGTAAAAGGTACTCAGAGGTTGTGGTGCGCTCAGTAAATGATACTCAGAGGTTGTGGTGCGCTCAGGAAAAGATACTAAGAGGTTGAGGTGCGCTCAGTAAAAGATACTCAGAGGTTGTGGTGCGCTCAGTACTCCTAAAGGTTAACGTAGTATCCTCAGACATGATACAGTGTACTATTTGTATATGTGGTGTAGTTACACAGTTTAAGTTCAATGTCACGACATCTCACATACGACTAGGTGTGGGGGAGGGCGCGTGGGCTAGCGAAACCCTGACAGGTCTCGTTTAGGGAAAATAATAGCACTTTAGCAGGATATTTATAACGAATACAAAAACTTTGAATAAAGTTGGGTTATTTCTAAACGACGCCTTTTTGGATTACAAGTTGGGAATGGTTGTTTGAAAACACTCTCCAATTACGTTTTGGACCTAACGTAACCAAGAATAATATTGAATTACAAACAGTAAACAAAAACCAATGTTATGTCAATCAATGAAATTTATAACAAAACAAATAAACCATTACGACAACGAATCTATAATTGCCGATTAAATCATTTATTCCTGATGGACCCCCACATTCCTTGTAACATGATATATATTTATGTACTTTTGTTATAAAGATATATATGATAATGATATACATTCGTTATAAGCCTGAGCGTAATAAAGTTGTAAAACAGTGACTAGAAATGTGGAGATAGGAAGCACGAATTATGAAGATGTACATCGTAAAGATTTACTTTTGTTATAAAGATGTACATTGTAACGATATACTTTTGTTATGAAGATGTACATCGTAACGATTTACTTTTGTTATAAAGATGTACATTGTAACGATGTACTTTTGCTATAAAAATGTACATTGTAACGATTTAGTTTCGTTATAAAGATTACATTGTAACGATTTACTTTCGTTATAAAGATGTACATTGTAACGATTTAGTTTCGTTATAAAGATGTACATTTTAACGATTTACTTTCGTTATAAATATGTACATTGTAACGATTTACTTTCGTTATAAAGATGTACATTTTAACGATTTAGTTTCGTTATAAAGATGTACATTGTAACGATTTAGTTTCGTTATAAAGATTACATTGTAACGATTTACTTTCGTTATAAAGATGTACATTGTAACGATTTAGTTTCGTTAGAGAGATGTACATTTTAACGATTTAGTTTCGTTATAAAGATGGACATTGTAACGATTTAGTTGCGTTATAAAGATGAACATTGTAACGATGTACTTTTGCTGTAAAGATATACATGTACATTGTAACGATTTACTTTTGCTATAAAGATGTACATTGCAACGATGTACTTTTGCTATAAAGATGTACATTGTAACGATTTAGTTTCGTTATAAAGATGTACATTATAACGCTGTACTTTTGCTATAAAGATGTACATTGTAACGATGTACTTTTGCTATAAAGATGAAAATTGTAACGATTTACTTTCGTTATAAAGATGTACATTGTAACGATTTACTTTTGTCATAAAGATACACATTGTAACGATTTACATTTGTTATAAAAATGTACATTGTAACGATTTAGTTTCGTTATAAAGATGTTCATTGTAACGATTTAGTTTCGTTATAAAGATGTACATTGTAACGATTTACTTTTGTTATATAGATGTACATTGTAACGATTTACTTTCGTTATAAAGATGCACATTGTAACGATGTACGTTTGCTATAAAGATGTACATTGTAACGATGTACTTTCGTTATAAAGATGTACATCGTAACGATGTTCTTTGCTATAAAGATGTACATTGTAACGATTTACTTTTGCTATAAAGATGTACATCGTAACGATGTACTTTTACTATAAAGATGTACATCGTAACGATGTACTTTTGCTATAAATATGTACATTGTAACGATGTACCTTTGCTATAAAGATGTACATGTACATTGTAACGATGTACTTTTGGTATAAAGATATACATTTTAACGCTGTACTTTTGATATAAAGATGTACATTGTAACGATTTACTTTTGCTATAAAGATGTACATTTTAACGATGAGTTTTGCTATAAAGATGTACATCGTAACGATGTACTTTTGCTATAAAGATGTACATCGTAACGATGTACTTTTGCTATAAATATGTACATTGTAACGATGTACTTTTGCTATAAAGATGTACATCGTAACGATGTACTTTTGCTATAAAGATATACATGTACATCGTAAGGATGTATCTTTTGTTATAAATATTCCTATTGTTGTTAAGACACCTGTTAACAAGGTATCATTGTCGTAAGATATACACCTTACCGATGTACTTTTGTAAAAATTCAGGATAATATCGTTTCCTAATTCCTGTAAGGACATGCACTTCCTATTTGAACCTTGTACCTCATAAGCTTACTTACGTTCAGTAGAGCAATATGAGTATTGATCGTATCATGTCTATATAGATGAAGACACTTTGATTTAAGGTACTAATTTACTAATTTTATTTTTACAAAATACATCTTATTGGTAAGTGTAATGTTTTTCGTTATACAAACGATTAATGTTATTGAAACTTGCTATGATATTCCTGTTATTAGCATACGATTGCAATTTAGTTCAGAATTACCCTAGTGTTTCATATAGGTAAAATATGTTCATATGGTGATTGCGTTGATGCATGTACTTGACCTGCTTCATTACTCTCTGTTCACTGTTTTTAACTAAGCTGTTAGCGTAGTGTAGGTATTATTTCGATAAAAGTTTTAAACAAGGGATCTTATGATATGGCTCTAATCTGCATCTTAAGTAACGGAATCGGCCATTTCATCCGGAATCCTCGATCCTCCAGGATTTTTTTCTTTTTAAACATATTTTTATTGCCTTGAAAATGACAAAAAGGATTGGGCACAAGTTCTTACATCTTAATTAAGCCCTCTCCTAACTTAAATACATTTTACGTACATCGTAGCTGTCTTAACATGTACATTTCATTTTTTATTTTATTTTTTATTTTTTTAAATTTAAGTTGAATTATTAAAATAGGTTGTTGACGACTGTTTCTCTGTACCCCGACCTACTCATAGAGAATTAACCGAGGTTTTCACACAGATAAAGAAAGTTTAATTCTTCGAACATGATGTAATTGTTGTAATTAAGACTACTTACTAGAAGCGGTTTGTATCATTAATGTACTTACATACATAGGTAAAGGTTTTACTGTTTTGTTCAAAAGTGAGATCATGATTACCCCAGAGAAGTGTGTTAATGTCTGTTAGGAGGATCTCTGGAAGATTTAAGTTCTTAAGATTTCTTACCAGATGATTTCTTACAGTTGAGTAATTTGGACATGTATAGAAATAGTGATGTACATTTTCTACTTCCCCACATAAACATAAAGGGTTATCACTGAGGTTAACTCTATAAATGTCATATTGAAGACTGCTGCATTTGTTCCTAAGTCTGGTGTGTAAAATTGTAAATTTTCTATCTCCTACTGTTAAAAATTTGGAATAGGAACAACATCATGTTTGAAACAGTTTTTAAATGCAACAAGAGATTGGGTTGACTTTATACAGGACTTACGCTCACTTACTCTGCACACACTATTTGATTTTACCTTAGGAAAGAGAACTTTGACAAGTCGCTAGCCTAGTACCCGTCTTTTGAAGATTGCAGAGGAGCGACACCCGACTTAAAAGTGGTTACGCCCACACAGGATTCGTTTGATGAACATCGAAACTAGTCTCCTTCGTCTCCCCTACAAGGTGGTACACGCTGGGCCTCCGATCGTGTCATGTTCCAGAGGTGCCAGGAGCTTCAGAGACCGTAACCCTTGCAGTATCGAGGATATCTATCCGGATACTAAACAAGCTGTCAACTCATACATGTGAAGGTCTCATAATTGTTGCTATAGACATTGTCAATTGACCCCATTAACTAGTCAGGGACAATACGTATCATACTCTATCTAATACAGTATATGCAATGGGAATATCTTTTTTCACACTTTACAGAAAATAATCCATTTGTTATCTTTGAGTTTTAACTTGTTTTTGGAGGATTGCGACTTATCTCCTTTTCACACATAAACATAAATTAAGTGCAAGTTACGGTGTGTTGTAATGGGGAGACACATGTCACTCTAACATTGACCTGACATTTCCTAGATGTACACCTACACAACGATTGTGACTCAGGGAAAGACAGTGTAAAGTCTAACCGCTTCTCCATACACGTAATCACTAGTACTTCTCGAGGTTCAACACGTGGGCATCACATTATCAAGGTCAACGACACCGGCTTCAAGGTCAACGACGTCGCCTTCATCTCCAGCGTGTTGAGGGTAGTAGCGTTATGCAAGGCATGTACGTGTAGGTTTGATAACATCTGTGTTCTTCACATACGAGCGCCTTAAATCCTGTGTCCACCCACGGCGTTAATACTTGATAGTCGAATGTCTAAGTTTATCATGTGTAATTGAATAGACATTATTCCATCTGGAATACCTAAAGAGATATGATAATTGTACGGCTGTTATGTTAGTTCACCAAGACAAGGTTGACACATTATTGATATCGCGAAACCTTACGTAGAAGGGTTCACCCTAAAACAGAAGATATGAATACACTCCATAGTTTATATATAGATTTAACGATCTACACAATAGCGATTGGTTCTGATAAAGTTGTGGGTATAACATTTGGAAACGTGACCCTGAAATTAACCTTGACCACTTCCATAAAACTGAAAAGCTTTCATAATAAAGAAATGTAACGAAATAATACTACTTCCAGAAATCTAACCCCTAAAGCCGATGAAGTGTGAAATATTATAAACGTTACCAACGTGACTACAACACTTCAAGGAAGTAGTCTAAACCAACCGGAATGTCGATAGCGTTGCTGATTTAACTGTTTCAACAGGACGTTTATCCCGAACATCTGAAGCATTAAGACCGTTGTTCAGGAAGATTTGTAGAAAATACCGCAAACAACTTGTAAACCGACTTGTTGTAGTATCGCCATCTTGAAAGAACTGCTGCAAGCTGCCATGTCAGGCGCCAAGATTCTAAGTTTACATTTGAATATATTCTTTGCTTGATATATTTTCTTGACCTCAATATTAAAGTTATCCCAGCGGGCTGATTGAGAATATAAATTCCATGTCCACAGTACGTCGACTGTTAAGAGTGTTATAATCAGATAAATCTACACCAATCAAATTGTCACATAAATATCAAACCCAAGCTAAGAATCTCATTATATACCCTCTAGAGCTTGAAACAAGGCCATGACAGACACCTCTACTTAAGCCACATTCCTCGATCTTAAATTACAACTTGACAACCAGTGATAGCTTATTACTAAGCTGTACGATAAATGAAACAATTTCTACGTTCCGATCGTGAATTTTCCTTTTCTTGATAGCAACATCCTTATTTCCCCTGTTGTTGACATGTCGCAGTCAATTCGGTACTCAAGAGTTTGCTCCTAATTTCATGACTTCCGTGAGAGACGCACAAACTTACAAAACAGAATCGTTCCACAGATATAGGTTGAAGATGTCTATGGCCACAGATATAGAATGAGGTTGTCTATGGCCACAGATATAGGTTGAGGTTGTCTATGGCCACAAGTATAGGTTGAGGTTGTCTATGGCCACAAGTATAGGTTGAGGTTGTCTATGGCCACAGATATAGGTTGAAGATGTCTATGGCCACAGATATAGGTTGAAGATGTCTATGGCCACAGATATAGGTTGAGGTTGTCTATGGCCACAGATATAGGTTGAGGTTGTCTATGGCCACAGATATAGGTTGAGGTTGTCTATGGCCACAGATATAGGTTGAGGTTGTCTATGGCCACAGATATAGGTTGAGGTTGTCTATGGCCACAGATATAGGTTGAGGTTGTCTATGGCCACAGATATAGGTTGAGGTTGTCTATGGCCACAGATATAGGTTGAGGTTGTCTATGGCCACAGATATAGGTTGAGGTTGTCTATGGCCACAGATATAGGTTGAGGTTGTCTATGGCCACAGATATAGGTTGAGGTTGTCTATGGCCACAGATATAGGTTGAGGTTGTCTATGGCCACAGATATAGGTTGAGGTTGTCTATGGCCACAGATATAGGTTGAAGATGTCTATGGCCACAGATATAGGTTGAAGATGTCTATGGCCACAGATATAGGTTGAAGATGTCTATGGCCACAGATATAGGTTGAGGATGTCTATGGCCACAGATATAGGTTGAGGATGTCTATGGCCACAGATATAGGTTGAAGATGTCTATGGCCACAGATATAGGTTGAAGATGTCTATGGCCACAGATATAGGTTGAGGATGTCTATGGCCACAGATATAGGTTGAAGATGTCTATGGCCACAGATATAGGTTGAAGATGTCTATGGCCACAGATATAGGTTGAGGATGTCTATGGCCACAGATATAGGTTGAGGATGTCTATGGCCACAGATATAGGTTGAAGATGTCTATGGCCACAGATATAGGTTGAAGATGTCTATGGCCACAGATATAGGTTGAGGATGTCTATGGCCACAGATATAGGTTGAGGATGTCTATGGCCACAGATATAGGTTGAAGATGTCTATGGCCACAGATATAGGTTGAAGATGTCTATGGCCACAGATATAGGTTGAGGTTGTCTATGGCCACAGATATAGGTTGAAGATGTCTATGGCCACAGATATAGGTTGAGGATGACTATGGCCATAGATATAAGGTTAAGGATGTATATGGCCACAGATATAGGATGAAGATGTCTATGGCCACAGATATAAGGTTAAGGATGTCTATGGCCACAGATATAGGATGAAGATGTCTATGGCCACAGATATAGGATGAAGATGTCTATGGCCACAGATATAGGATGAAGATGTCTATGGCCACAGATATAGGATGAAGATGTCTATGGCCACAGATATAGGATGAAGATGTCTATGGCCACAGATATAGGATGAAGATGTCTATGGCCACAGATATAGGATGAAGATGTCTATGGCCACAGATATAGGATGAAGATGTCTATGGCCACAGATATAGGATGAAGATGTCTATGGCCACAGTGAAATGATCGCCATCGAAGGAAAATATGATGATATGAAGGCCGTTGTTTTTCAATAATGCTCTTTAAAGTGCCTTGGTGTTGTTTTTTGTCACTACCGGAGTTCTCGATACGATGTTCATATTTTTGCCCTAGTTGTATCGATTTTGAGTTTGAAATATGGTTTTGTTGACATTTCGGTATTAATAGCATTTTTTTTTGCTCCAACAATTCATTCCATCACTAGAGAATTACACACTGATATCCTCGATGCCTTGTTTTAAGTGACACAGGTTATCACTGACTAGGACAATTAATTCGCAATAAACTAAGCTTAATATTTTATATACTGCCTCTTTATGTACATATGATGACATTTTGGAAATCGTTGTGTTAAAGAAAATTCCACTTAAGTTCTAATTTACGCGTGTCTTTTAACTCCAGTAATCATCACGTTTGACGATCAGTGTGGTTTTACTGTCTTTTAACTCCAGTAATCATCACGTTATACGATCAGTGTGTTTTAATGTCTTTTAACTCCAGTAATCATCACGTTATGAGACAAATATGTCCCTAGTCCTATATCATATTAAGGATCAGTAGGTTTTACCGTGTGTTGTCCCTAGTACTATATCATGCTAAGGATCAGTAGCGGTTTACCGTGGGTTGTCCCCAGCACTATATCATGTTAAGGATCAGTAGCGGTTTACCGGGTGTTGTCCCCAGTACTATATCATGTTAAGGATCAGTAAAGTTTACCGTGTGATGTCCCTAGTACTATATCATGTTAAGGATCAGTAGGTTTTACCGTGTGTTGTCCCCACTACTACATCGTGTTTTGGATAAATATAGGTTTACCGTGTGTTGTTCCCTGTACTATATCGTGTTTAGGATCAGTAGAGGTTTACCGTGTGCTGTCCCTAGTACTATATCATGTTAAGGATCAGTATGTTTTACCGTGTGTTGTCCCCAGTACTATATCATGTTAAGGATCAGTAGAGGTTTACTGTGTGTTGTCCCCTGTACTATATCGTGTTTAGGATCAGTAGCGGTTTACCGTGTGCTGAACCCAGTACTATATAATGTTTCGGATCAGTAGGGGTTTACCTTGTGTTGTCCTCTGTACTACATAATACGTTTAGGATCAGCAGGGGTTTACCTTGAGGATCAGTAGCGGTTTACCGGCACGTTTAGGATCGGTAGGGGTTTTACCTTGATGTGTCCTCAGTACTTCATATCACGTTTAGGATCAGTAAGGGATACCTTGGGATGTCCTCAGTGGTTTATCTTGTGATGTCCTCAGTACTACATATCACGTTTAGGATCGGTAGGGGTTTTACCTTGATGTGTCCTCAGTACTTCATATCACGTTTAGGATCAGTAGGGGCTGACCTAGTGGTGTCTTCAGTACTGCATATCACGGTTAGAATCAGTAGGGGTTTATCTTGTGGTGTCCTTAGTACTACATATCGCGTTTAGGATCAGTAGGGGGTGACCTAGGGGGGTCTTCAGTACTGCATATCGCGTTTAGGATCAGTAGGGGATCCCTTGATGTGTCCTCAGTACTTCATATCACGTTTAGGCTCAGTAAGGGATACCTTGGGATGGCCTCAGTACTACCTATCACGTTTAGGATCAGTAAGGGATACCTTGGGATGGCCTCAGTACTACCTATCACGTTTAGGATCAGTGAGGGATACCTTGGGATGTCCTCAGTGGTTTATCTTGTGATGTCTTCAGTACTACATATCACGTTAAGGATCAGTAGGGGTTTACCTTGTGATGTCCTCAGTACTACATATCACGTTTAGGATAAGTAGGGGATACCTTGGGATGTCCTCAGTACTACATATCACGTTTAGGATCAGTAGGGGTTTACCTTATGATGTCCTCAGTACTACATATCTCGTTTACGATCAGTAGGGGTTTACCTTGTGATGTCCTCAGTACTACATATCTCGTTTACGATCAGTAGGGGTTTACCTTGTGATGTCCTCAGTACTACAAATCACGTTTAGGATCAGTAGGGGGTTGACCTAGTGGTGACTTCAGCATATCAAGTTTAGGATCAGTAGGGGTTTACCTTGATGTGTCCTCAGTACTTCATATCACGTTTAGGATCAGTAGGGGTTGACCTAGTGGTGTCTTCAGTTCTACATATCACGTTTAGGATCAGAAGGGGTTGACCTAGTGGTGTCTTCAGTACTACATATCACGTTTAGGATCATTAGGGGTTTATCTTGTGATGTCCTCAGTACTACATATCACGTTTAGGATCAGTAGGGGTTTATCTTGTGATGTCCTCAGTACTACATATCACGTTTAGGATCAGTAGGGGTTTATCTTGTGATGTCCTCAGTACTACATATCACGTTTAGGATCAGTAGGGGTTTATCTTGTGATGTCCTCAGTACTACATATCACGTTTAGGATCAGTAGGGGTTTATCTTGTGATGTCCTCAGTACTACATATCACGTTTAGGATCAGTAGGGGTTTATCTTGTGATGTCCTCAGTACTACATATCACGTTTAGGATCAGTAGGGGTTTATCTTGTGATGTCCTCAGTACTACATATCACGTTTAGGATCAGTAGGGGTTTATCTTGTGATGTCCTCAGTACTACATATCACGTTTAGGATCAGTAGGGGTTTATCTTGTGATGTCCTCAGTACTACATATCACGTTTAGGATCAGTAGGGGTTTATCTTGTGATGTCCTCAGTACTACATATCACGTTTAGGATCAGTAGGGGTTTATCTTGTGATGTCCTCAGTACTACATATCACGTTTAGGATCAGTAGGGGTTTATCTTGTGATGTCCTCAGTACTACATATCACGTTTAGGATCAGTAGGGGTTTATCTTGTGATGTCCTCAGTACTACATATCACGTTTAGGATCAGTAGGGGTTTATCTTGTGGTGTCCTCAGTACTACATATCACGTTTAGGATCAGTAGGGGTTTATCTTGTGATGTCCTCAGTACTACATATCACGTTTAGGATCAGTAGGGGTTTATCTTGTGATGTCCTCAGTACTACATATCACGTTTAGGATCAGTAGGGGTTTATCTTGTGATGTCCTCAGTACTACATATCACGTTTAGGATCAGTAGGGGTTTATCTTGTGATGTCCTCAGTACTACATATCACGTTTAGGATCAGTAGGGGTTTATCTTGTGATGTCCTCAGTACTACATATCACGTTTAGGATCAGTAGGGGTTTATCTTGTGATGTCCTCAGTACTACATATCACGTTTAGGATCAGTAGGGGTTTATCTTGTGATGTCCTCAGTACTACATATCACGTTTAGGATCAGTAGGGGTTTATCTTGATGTGTCCTCAGTACTACATATCACGTTTAGGATCAGTAGGGGTTTATCTTGTGATGTCCTCAGTACTACATATCACGTTTAGGATCAGTAGGGGTTTATCTTGATGTGTCCTCAGTACTACATATCACGTTTAGGATCAGTAGGGGTTTATCTTGTGATGTCCTCAGTACTACATATCACGTTTAGGATCAGTAGGGGATACCTTGGGATGTCCTCTGTACTACAAATCACGTTTAGGATCAGTAGGGGTTAACTGATGGTGTATATCTGACAGTTCTCGTAGAGGAGTAAATAATGGCAATTCAGCAGAACAAAGCATTACATAAAGTGAACATAGTCTACGGGTATTTATTATTTGTCTTTGTTTTGTATACAAATGGCATACATTTGAATATAGTTTGTTTAAATTATGCTCTGATTACTCCTTTGGTAACCAAGCAATAGGGTGAAATACATTAAATCTAAAACAATGATACTTTAAAAAATATGCATTCTGTAGTGCAATATAAGAACTTGCTTCCATGTAGATGTTGACATGTTAACGATTCTATTTACATGTAGTAATCATTGGTTATTTTATCGGTAAGCGAGATGTTTCTATTTTAATTCTTAACTAAATTAAGGGTCTTTTTATTTTATTAAAAAATAAATAAATAATTAAATCCAACTCTATTTAAAAATGTCACTTTCAAATATTCTTAGAATTAGTTGCTAAAGGACACAAGTATTCCCAAATAGAAACATTTCAATTACTGATAAATTGTAGGGACTTTACCAAACTTGTTTATCTTTTCATTAATAACATACGTTATATGCTACATGTGAGGACCCATATAGGACTGTGCTTCTCCTTCCTTCATGTTACAATACCTCAGCAACTATCTACCATTAAATGGATTCTGTTAGGAGAAAAGTGACTGGGACATCGCGGACGCCGACGCAACCACTTAAAAACCATCTCCTCCTATAACTGTTATTGTCTTTTTTCATTACTTTTTGTTCTCTCTCCTGCGATCACTGTTCATTTTTGAACATCTAGTTGTCATTGTAACGTCGATATTGTCGCAATTTACTGCCAATTCGATTGCCATGTTGAACACGAGCCTCTCCGATATGGTTTCTAGTCAGCAGCTTGAGTAAAACAATCAGCTATTCCATCCACTTAAACATACCCACTTCAAATCGGTCATGTCTAGTAAATAATTGTTGTTAAAGATATTGTCATTTGATTGGTGTATTAGGCAGTGACAATGCATACCATAGCTTTTCTTAAAATCACATTTTATGAACATAACTCTTTTCTAAACTTTGTTTTACAGAACATAGAACTCACGTGACTTCCTCCTGTTTCAGGCTGCCGTTTTTTGGAGGAATTCGAATAGTTTCCTTCTCACAACCTACTTAAACATATAAGAGAGGGCTAACCCTGATCTAACACTTCCCAGACCTACATCTACACAGTGAGTGCGAGTCAAGGGGATATATTTGTGAGTGCGAGTCAAGGGGATATATTTGTGAGGGCGACGCTAACATTTCCCAGACCTACATCTACACAATGAGTGCAAGTCAAGGGGATATATTTGTGAGTGCGAGTCAAGGGGATATATTTGTGAGGGCAACGCCACACCATTTGCGTACATATTGTCTTGAGGGTTCATCAAGTGGATTAAGGTTTCGTCAAGGGTAAGGATATCGCCCTCATCTCCAGTGTGAATTAGATCATGACGTGGGCAGATGGCAAATGGACATGTTTCAGGAATGCACGTGTTATTTCGATAAAATGGACTCTTCGCGTAGGCCCACCTACGACATTTACAGAAACCTTCTAATGTCTAAGTATTCAGGTGTGATTTAATAAATGTTATTTCCTCTTACATCGTGCTCAACATTTGATCAATAAAATAATACAGTTGTAACTCTTCCTAATACTTAGTCGACATATTTATCTGTGGGAATGTTGTGTGCATTATCTGTCGGACTGTTATGTGCATTATCTGTCGGATTGTTGTGTGCATTATCTGTCGGATTGTTTTGTGCATTATCTGTCGGATTGTTGTGTAGATTATCTGTCGGATTGTTGTGTGGATTATCTGTCGGATTGTTGTTTGGATTATCTGTCGGATTGTTGTGTGCATTATCTGTCGGATTGTTGTGTGGATTATCTGTCGGATTGTTGTGTGGATTATCTGTCTGATTGTTGTGTGGATTATCTGTCGTATTGTTGTGTGGATTATCTGTCGGATTGTTGATTGCATTATCTGTCGGATTGTTGATTGCATTATCTGTCGGATTGTTGTGTGGATTATCTGTCGGATTGTTTTATGGATTATCTGCGGATTGTTGTGTCGATTATTTAACCTAACGTAATCAATCCTGTCAATGCTTTAACACATTTAACTGACATTGTTACTATGATCCAATTTTTTCCAAACTACCTGCTTCGTTAAAATTATATTTGATTTAATAAGTAGGTCCGGATTGTCGTTTGAACGTTTTAGGTCCCCTTGACCTATTTAGAAAATTTAATGATATTATATGATTGAAATTGGATGTTGAAATTAACCTAAATTTGATTTTGACCTCATTTAGTCGTCCTGACTTTGACCTACATTATTTTAAACTGTTGTTTGGCTGTAGTAATCTTCTTTAAGATTTCATTACGGTTTATAAATTATTCTCTTTTCGTTTCATTAGTTCCATTTAAAACGGAATGTTTGCCAAAATTTTAACGCACTTTTACCCCATGATAAACATTACTATAACCACTTCTTTAAACGTTCTTTTAAACAGTTCGAGAAGAGACAAATATTTTGCTAATAAAACACATTTCAGTTGCTATTAAATTGTAATGAATTTACATAATTTAGGCCTTTTCCTGCTAACATGATAAGTTAATTTTTATATCGATGTAATTATTGTGATCATATCTAATGATGAAATTGAAAACAAAATGGTTTTCTTTCTTCCTTTAACAGTATCTAAGCAACCATTGAGAATTGAATGACTTTGACGAGAAAGCGCAAGACATTGAAAAACGCGCACGCAATCGATGGTAAATCGTTCGCTGTCTGGTCGGTGCTTGTCGTGCTTGATTACTCTTATTTCTGCACGTTACATATTTTACTGTCGGTTGTCATTGTATTGTAGATATTATCACAATTCCTCGCGATTTCGATTGAATTGTTGCACACAGAATGTTTGTTTCTGTCAAATAGTGTTAGATAATTAATTCATTAGTCATTGTTACTACATTTCAAATTTAATCCTAAAACATATAGTTTATAATATGAACATGATGTTGTACTTTTACAGAAAATAAAACCCACTCGGCATTCAAAGGTTTAGGGCTGCCTTTTTCTAAAGAACTGTGTCGTGTCTGCGTTTCGTACCTAAACAAATGCGTACAAGTTACAATGTGTTGCAATATAGGAGATAACATTGACCTTACATTTCCTAGACGTACACCTACACAACGATTGTGCATTAGGGAAAGACACTGGGGGAGGCACCACAACCTTTAGCGTAAATAATAGTATTTCTTGTGGTTTTAACATGTGAACATCAATCTCGCCAAAGTCAATGGCATCGCCTTTACTTCCAGTGTGTATAGGAGAATGACGTGGGCAGGCACGTGGGCACGTGTGACATGCATCAGGTATGCACGTGTACGTAACATAAACTCTACTCGTTTGAACGTCTTAAATCCTAGTTATACCCACGCGACGTACTAACGTCCAGATAAACAGAGATGACTTAATTACCGACAGCGAGAAAACCCGATAAACTGAAGAAAGAGGCTCACCACTGTTACACAGGGTGAGGATACACTGGCGATAGTGGGTTACCACTATTACACAAATTGATGATAAACTGCAATTTTTCCCCGACCTTTAAATGTTTACCGTGGGATGTTTCCTGTAATCTGACATGTTAAAGGAGAAGTAAACATTTTTTATGGTACTCCCAATACTCCTTAAGGTTTATAGTTTAGTGTCCCCAGTCATGTGACATACTACTGTCTCTAAATGTGGAGTAGTTACACAATCCAAGTTCAATGTTACAACTCCAGCAGTGACAGCGGGTGTGGGAAGGCACGTGGGATAGAGAAAAGCCTGTTAGGTCTCGTCGAGGGGTTAAATAAACACACTTTCCGAGGATATCGCTAACGAAATAAACCAGGCCTGAATTATTTCTTAATATACCTCTTTTCACTTGTTTACAAATGCTGGTATTCTGGAAAATTGTTATATTTATTAATCCACCAATTAACAAACGATGAAAATGGAAACCGATATCCTTATTGTCTCAAACACGAACTCATGAAATGTAACGAAACAAGAAAATGTTGGTACAAAGCATCCCTTGTCTCCGATTGGATGATCATGATCTCGCTTCTAGTTATGCGAACCTTCTTTTATGAGTGGTGGTGATGCATACATAAATTGTGTAAAGACTATAACCAGACTTTCAAAAATGTTAATTATTTCGTTCATATACACAACAGATCGAAATCAAAAGCTGATGAAATTTTAGACGATAAAAAATAGATGTACACGTTGACCTATTGGTTAAATGCGGCTCTTTTTGACAATATCTCCCGGTAAAAAATTTAACAGAACATGGATGACGACAAAAAGGATCTTCAGAAAACATCCACGTTTTTACCTTTTGTGCCTGTGGCAAAAACTGAAATCAAAAAGTCATGAAGCATCGATAAAGAGATAATGCAACGCCTATCCGTTCCAAGATTTCCCGGTTATTTTTCATCCTTCCGGAAATAACCGATGAAGTACGATGGAGTGTGACGTGCTTGTGACGTCATAGTATGATAATCTCTGAACGACGTTTCATGCCTGCAAGTATCAAAATTTATGTGATAAGTTTTTTTTCACTCAGAATGTATATTAGTTTTTACCTAAATAAATAAGTAAATAAAACATGGGTATTGTTTTCACTATATGAAGATGCTCATGTATGGGTTGAAACACAATTGTCTTTGCTTCAAGGATACACTTCCTGTTTCCCCACTGGACGTCTACTTCCGGATGAAAAAAAATAAAGGCAAGGTGTAAAATGAGGCACATTGAACCTCTGTAATTTTAATTCAGCTTTTATAATTTCTTTTTTTTTTGTTCCGAACGGAAAAAAACAAGAGTTTCCGAAGGCGTTATGGTACTTTACACGAAGGATGATTACTAGCTCCAATTTCCTGCAGCAGTTCATGTATTACGCTTTTATTGAAGTAAAAGCGGAGTCAATCAGATAAAAGTGTTTATAATTATAAACATTTAAGTGAAAGATTGTGGTAATTGAGGATATTCTCTTATTTTGTTGCATTTATTTGAAAACGAAAGTAGAACATTTTACTTGTTTATTATCAAAGATAAGTATTACCACTTGTATTTAGTATCAGACAGATATTTCACTTGTATTTATTATCGCAGACATGTAATATATCATGACCAATCATCCAATCGGAGACAAGGGATGTAACCACATTTTCTTGTTTCGTTACATTTCATGAGTTCGTGTTTGAGACAATAAGGATATCGGTTTCCACTAAAATATTCAGGTTGAAAAAGGAAACTAGTTGCAATCCCTCAGACGAGGCAGTCGTTTACCATTGGATGCCAGGTGGATTCTTTATTCTGGAAAAGTACAAAAACAATGGTCCCTATAAGCATCGTTTTATTAGATAAAGCATGGTAAGTTAAAGAATGAAGGAAACCTACAATATCGATAACATAATTAAATATCTTAAAGGGGATTACAGCTTGTTTAGTAAATAGAATGATGAATTGTTTAATGTAAGTTGCTGTTTAGAAGAAAGTTTAAAAGAGATTTAGTTGAAAATTCAATTACGTAATTTTCTGCACTTCAGTATAAAGTTGATGCACTCAGAAACAGAGAAAAAGTATCAAGCAATATAAGTTTCTGTTAAGAAAACGGCGATGGTTTTCCAGTGTTTACGTAGACGTCCCCCTTCCCCGCCCGATAGTGTTATAACAAAGAGAAACGTCAAAAGGGTCTATCAGTAGAGATGGTTATAGTTATCATATAAACCATACATGTACAAAATTAAATGTCGGAAAATTCCTACAATCTATCAGCAACTGAAATGCTCCTTACTTTGAAGAATATGACCAAATACACTCAACATTTAGAAACATTGACATTTTATCCAATACTAAAGACTTAACAAATACATTAGACTAATTTGTGAACCAAGTTTTAATTCCTAGATAACAACTGAACCTAAATAACCATTTTAATTATTGTAAGTCAAATTCCCAAAGTAGGTCATTTGGATGTGACCTAGATTTACGTGGCAGTTGTCGTCGTTGAAGCAGAAGATAGTCTGCCTTCCGAAACTTTCAACGGTCGTCATGTAAATCTGTCTTGTGTTCATAGTTTGCCCAAGTTTTATCCATTTTGAGTTCGAATTGCGGTTTTGTTGACATTTCGGTTTCCATAAATATACAATAAAGGTTTTTTGTTGAATCAAATGTTATTTTCATTATTAGGTAACAATCACTGTTTAAGATGGAATTACATTACCCTTGGTCTAGAAATAGTACGGTAAACGAAACTGTCGCTATCTCAATATCCACATAAAGACAACTTAAGTCGAATACCATTCTTGTTCTACTGAATACTGGTAAGCTTGTTTGTTGCAGCTGGCCGGAAGAAAGTTTGCTTGCGTTTTTATTGTGTTTATATTTCGTGTTTACGGTGACATAGTAATTGTTTACTATGTTACTTCACCAGTATCCCTGGTCCCTTCAGGAGCAATACAGAGCAGTACAAACTATAGATATATTGTAAAGCTTCATATTAAAGATTAAAATTGAAACTTAATCTGGCGATTTGCAAAATGTAATCATTTGGAGAAAAAAAGACAATATGGAAAAAAATGACGCCAACTCATTCTGATTGTGTTTTTTTATTTAGACCTATCTTCCCTTGTTGTCATTATGTATCCCCGACTCACCTGTCAGGTTTCTCAAACTCACGTGCCCTCCTTCATCTGGTCGTCTTTAGAGTCGTTTACCATTCGATTTTAATTATGTAACAAAACAACAAAGTATGTAAGCATGGCATCACATAACAGGAAACACCACGCGGTAAATCTCGTCTGATCGTATAAGGGGTAGGAATTCTGGTGACACCACACTGCCGATAACACTCGAATATTTAAATTGCGCAGAATCATTCCTGCTGGTTAATATATCAATATACTCCGTGTTACAGGAAACCTTGAGCCACAAGAAGAATGTACAATGACAAAAGGAGAATAACAATCGGAGCCAATTACATCGTTACAACCCTCATTAAGCATTGTTTTCTCTACATGAATATCAAACCCAAATTAATTATCGTAGCACATGCATAACTGCACCACACGGGATACAGCGAGCAGGACATGAGGGCGGAAGTGCTGTCTGGGGCCATAATTGATGACGTCGTTATCGCCGCCAACTAACGCGAATGGAGCCTTGAAAACAATCTGCTCGAACAAAATCCAACACCCCGTCTTGTTTCGTTTGATTATGTCGTTCTATATATAGGACGTGTATATTTACGGTAATTTCCCTATCTACATGAAGTACATAGCTCTGGTATAACATATTAACTAGGACTATATACTACATTGCAGTAGAGGTTGTCAACTATATTTTAATTCAAATTTCTATTACACAGGAATTAAGTTGATAATACAAATGTATAGCATTTTTACCGGAGGTATATCAACAATTATCATTTTTACCGGAGGTATATCAGCAATTATCATTTTTACCGCTGGTATATCAACAATTATCATTTTTACCGGAGGTATATCAACAATTATCATTTTGCAAAGAAATGATATATTCACTTCACTTCGATGAAGATATCCAATATACTTATATGCGATGATATGACGCCCTGTATCGATTCAATATCGATCAGAATGGAGTGTTCTATTCACTTCATTCAAAGGCACAGATTTTCTGTTAAGCTGCAGAAACGATGGTACAATAAGGAGTTTTGTTTTTGTTTTGTTGTTTTACATTTTCGGTTCATATACTAAGTTATAAGCATAATTTCACAATTGATAACATTTTTGCAAGCAAGTCGTACCAGAAAATAGTAGAAAACGGTATAATAAGATTGAGCGGCCCATTAAAAATAACTCAAAGCCGTGCTGATAAGTGTGACGTGATTAGAATGTGGCACCAGACATTCTGCTGCTAAAACCTAGAATTTGTTAATACAAGCAATATTTCAAATTGTAACGAAAATAAAATAAAATTGATGGTTTTCCTTTGAATGCTATATATATGGCAGAATCTTTCAATATTCCCACTCGTGCTTCACATTGGTAAAACTGTTGGTATTTTGCATTCTCCTGCAACATGCTTTGCACTCAAAGGACTAGCCATTAGATACCCCCCCCCCCCCCCCCCCCCAATCAGTTGATATAAATAGTAGGAAAGTTTGTTGTACTTGTATATAAATCCAGATATAGTTGGACACGCTGTACTTATTGTTACAAAGTTTCCATACAATGGGTACATTTGTATACACACTCGTGAGGAATACACCGACAGTCAGAGTGTGGCCTCTTTGGACGGAAACTGGACTCAACCGAAATGTTTTATATCTACCCGTGTTTTTGATGGCCTTTATTTGTGTACATGTTGCTGGGCGAAACAAAGAAAGAAGTAGTTTAGATTTACATCTTCAATGATCGAAGGTCAAATGAACACTGACATGTTTGATGCAGCAACCTCCTTTATAGTTAATACAATCATATCAATTGTGATGACGTAAAATACTGATGGAGGTATTCTCCGGACAAGCTGTATCTCACATATTTTCACTTCAAGTCGAAGGTAAACAAAAGGCCCTGATGACTATTATGGCCTGACAGCATGCCTCTCAAACTGCCTCCTCATGATGTATTCAGAAGGCAGACACGTAAGCTACAAGTCATATATCTCGGCAGGGTATTGGTCTTCATAATTTATCTGTAAATTCTGAAATTTCGACTTCTACTTCTAAATGGTACTGACCAACTTCAACAATTTGAAGATAAAATGTCAGACGAAGAGTGAAACATGGAAAGAGATTGTTTTTAAAAGATACGAGTTGGTCTAATTTGCGTTTGAAAAGTGATGGTAGAGGGCTGATTTGAATAATTCCGTTGTGGGGCTCGAAATAATGTCAGGTGGGAGTTCCACTCGGGTATAGTTCGAGGGAAGAATTATGCCTTTCTGGTCTGGGATTTTGAGTGGGGAATTTGATACGAAAACTGGTGGTTTGTTCGGGATTTTCTAACTGTAGGGATTAATTTGTCTGATTTTATGATAGCGACTTTCTGGTTTACAATGTTATGAAGCATGGTCAGACGAGCATCTCTACGTCTATCTGCTAGAGGGCGCACCTTTAGGTGGTCCAACATTTCTGACACACTGGAGGTACGATGGTTGTACCTGTGCTTATTGACCACATAGCGCGCTGTTCTTCGCTGGACCATTTCCAACTTGTCAATTTTGTTTGGGTGTGAGGGTCCCATACTGTAAGGCATACTCAAGTGATGGTCGAACTAATGATTTGTATGCCTGTACTTTGGCTGATGTTGAGCCAATTTTAAGATTTCGTCTTAAAAGCCTAGCGTAGAATTTGCTTTTGGGCAGATAGTATTTATATGTGAATCCCATTTAAGGTCAGATGATAGTGTTACACCCAGATACTTGGCCTGACTAAGATGTTCCAGTGTGTGTCCATGTAAAGTATAATTATGGACTATTGGAGTTTTGTTTTTTGTCACCGACAACACATTGCATTTGTTTGGGTGGAAGATCATTTTCCATGTATTTTCCCAGAGCACTAGTTTGTCAAGATCTTTTTGAAGTGTTTCAGCATCACTGTTTGACTTGATAACTAGATATGCAATAGTAGCGTCTGCAAATAAACGGATTGTAGCATTTAGACCCACAGGGATATCGTTTATAAAGTAAAGAAATAAACTGGGTCCTAAAACTAACCCCTGGGGTACCCCGGAATGGACATCGACAAAATCAGACATCTCCCCTTCAACTAATACTGTCTGAGTTCTACCGGTCAGGAAACTCTCGATCCATTTTGCGACATTTCCACGTATACCATAATGTTTTAGTTAATGGTTTAGGAGAGAATGACTGACCTTGTCGAAAGCCTTAGCAAAGTCCATTATGAGGATATCTGTTTGGCGTCCCTCATCAAGATTCTTTGATATGTCATTCACAAATTCAAGATGTTGGGTTTCGCATGATCGCGATTTGCGAAAACCATGTTGGAACGGATACAATATGTTATGGGTATCGGCATGGGTCATGATAGCTGAGACCACAATGTGTTCCATAATTTTGCTACAGATACAGGTCAGAGATATGAGCCTGTAGTTTTCTGGGTAAAATTTTGGATCCTTTTTATAAGTAGGTGATACATTTGCAGATTTCCAGTCTGAAGGCACTATGCCTGTTTCCAGAGACTGATTAAATATTAGGGTTAAAATCGGGGCTATTTCTGTTGCAAGCTCTTTTAGTACTCTGGGTTTGATGTCATCAGGGCCAAATACCGGGAACTTTTCAGTTCGCCATGACAAGGGGATTCCCATAACATGTAGTTCCGGCTAGTAGGTACATACAACATTCCGTATAGCACATGTGCAATACATAACGTTGTATTTCATGGTCTGAAATTGCTTGTATTACTATAACAAGATTCAACAGGTATGTGATAAAAAGCATAACACTCTATGCTTGCCATCAGTTACAGTCTTTATAGTACCGTCTTCTACACCTTTCAAACATCCGCATCTTCATCCTTTCATTTGCAGTCCACGAGCTGTATTTTTATTGTAATCTTCTTTATATACTTGTTGGCACTTTTTTTTATCGTTCTGTTTCATGACCGATGGTGACCTTATTGGTCAATGTGACAGTTTGTCATTAATTCCACCGGAACTATCTGGACTGGTAGTTCACTTATTTATGTCGCTGAATACCGCTTTTAAAAACGAAAGTATCATTATTGTTACTGTTCAATGATGGGGTTCATAAATTAACCTTTTGCTGAACATATTTAGGTCATAAACGTTTTAAAATAGTGTTCTACAGTTAAGCATTAAACAACATTCTGTTCCGTGTTATGGTCCTTATTACACGGAACAGGATTGCATACAAAATGAATAATTCACGTTAGTGAGTTATGATTACTTGTCTGAAAACCTGTTCCGGGTTATAGGACCATGACCAACTATCTATATTGAATGACTTGAACGATGACGAGGGTTACTGCGACAGTGAAGAAGCCAATGGAATCAAAGGAAAATCAGCGCCGTCCCTAAGGCAGATCCTTATGTTGTTTGTGTAAGTCAAAGCTGAGACAACTGTAAGACAATTGCACACTGTAGTATGTGTTTACACAGATCCTTATCTTGTTTGTGTAAGTCAAAGCTGAAACAACTGTAAGACAACTGCACACAGTAGTATGTGCTTACACAGATCCTTATCTTGTTCGTGTAAGTCAAAGCTGAAACAACTGTAAGACAACTGGCACAAAGTAGTATGTGCTTACACAGATCCTTATCTTGTTCGTGTAAGTCAAAGCTGAGACAACTGTAAGACAACCGCACAAAGTAGTATGTGCTTACACAGATCCTTATCTTGTTCGTGTAAGTCAAAGCTGAGACAACTGTAAGACAACCGCACAAAGTAGTATGTGTTTACACAGATCCTTATCTTGTTTGTGTCAGTCAAAGCTGAAACAACTGTAAGACATCTGCACACAGTAGTATGTGTTTACACAGATCCTTATCTTGTTTATATCAGTCAAAGCTGAAACAACTGTAAGACAACTGCACTAAGTAGTATGTGTTTACACAGATCCTTATGTTGTTTGTGCCAAAGCTGAAACAACTGTAAGACAACTGGCACAAAGTAGTATGTGTTTACACAGATCCTTATCTTGTTTGTGTAAGTCAAAGCTGAAACAACTGTAAGACAACTGCACAAAGTAGTATGTGTTTACACAGATCCTTATGTTGTTTGTGCCAAAGCTGAAACAACTGTAAGACAACTGGCACAAAGTAGTATGTGTTTACACAGATCCTTATCTTGTTTGTGTAAGTCAAAGCTGAAACAACTGTAAGACAACTGCACAAAGTAGTATGTGTTTACACAGATCCTTATCTTGTTTGTGTAAGTCAAAGCTGAAACAACTGTAAGACAACTGGCACAAAGTAGTATGTGTTTACACAGATCCTTATCTTGTTTGTGTAAGTCAAAGCTGAAACAACTGTAAGACAACTGCACACAGTAGTATGTGTTTACACAGATCCTTATCTTATTGTGTCAGTCAAAGCTGAAACAACTGTAAGACATCTGCACACAGTAGTATGTGTTTACACAGATCCTTATCTTATTGTGTCAGTCAAAGCTGAAACAACTGTAAGACATCTGCACACAGTAGTATGTGTTTACACAGATCCTTATCTTATTGTGTCAGTCAAAGCTGAAACAACTGTAAGACAACTGGCACAAAGTAGTATGTGTTTACACAGATCCTTATCTTGTTTGTGTAAGTCAAAGCTGAAACAACTGTAAGACAACTGCACACAGTAGTATGTGTTTACACAGATCCTTATCTTATTGTGTCAGTCAAAGCTGAAACAACTGTAAGACAACTGGCACAAAGTAGTATGTGTTTACACAGATCCTTATCTTGTTTGTGTAAGTCAAAGCTGAAACAACTGTAAGACAACTGCACACAGTAGTATGTGTTTACACAGATCCTTATCTTATTGTGTCAGTCAAAGCTGAAACAACTGTAAGACATCTGCACACAGTAGTATGTGTTTACACAGATCCTTATCTTATTGTGTCAGTCAAAGCTGAAACAACTGTAAGACAACTGGCACAAAGTAGTATGTGTTTACACAGATCCTTATCTTGTTTGTGTAAGTCAAAGCTGAAACAACTGTAAGACAACTGCACACAGTAGTATGTGTTTACACAGATCCTTATCTTATTGTGTCAGTCAAAGCTGAAACAACTGTAAGACATCTGCACACAGTAGTATGTGTTTACACAGATCCTTATCTTATTGTGTCAGTCAAAGCTGAAACAACTGTAAGACATCTGCACACAGTAGTATGTGTTTACACAGATCCTTATCTTATTGTGTCAGTCAAAGCTGAAACAACTGTAAGACATCTGCACACAGTAGTATGTGTTTACACAGATCCTTATCTTATTGTGTCAGTCAAAGCTGAAACAACTGTAAGACATCTGCACACAGTAGTATGTGTTTACACAGATCCTTATCTTATTGTGTCAGTCAAAGCTGAAACAACTGTAAGACATCTGCACACAGTAGTATGTGTTTACACAGATCCTTATCTTATTGTGTCAGTCAAAGCTGAAACAACTGTAAGACAACTGGCACAAAGTAGTATGTGTTTACACAGATCCTTATCTTGTTTGTGTAAGTCAAAGCTGAAACAACTGTAAGACAACTGCACACAGTAGTATGTGTTTACACAGATCCTTATCTTATTGTGTCAGTCAAAGCTGAAACAACTGTAAGACATCTGCACACAGTAGTATGTGTTTACACAGATCCTTATCTTATTGTGTCAGTCAAAGCTGAAACAACTGTAAGACATCTGCACACAGTAGTATGTGTTTACACAGATCCTTATCTTATTGTGTCAGTCAAAGCTGAAACAACTGTAAGACATCTGCACACAGTAGTATGTGTTTACACAGATCCTTATCTTATTGTGTCAGTCAAAGCTGAAACAACTGTAAGACATCTGCACACAGTAGTATGTGTTTACACAGATCCTTATCTTATTGTGTCAGTCAAAGCTGAAACAACTGTAAGACAACTGGCACAAAGTAGTATGTGTTTACACAGATCCTTATGTTGTTTGTGTAAGTCAAAGCTGAAACAACTGTAAGACAACTGCACTAAGTAGTATGTGTTTACACAGATCCTTATGTTGTTTGTGCCAAAGCTGAAACAACTCTAAGACAACTGGCAGAAAGTAGTATGTGTTTACACAGAACTTTATCTTGTTTGTGTAAGTCAAAGCTGAGACAACTGTAAGACAACTGCACTAAGTAGTATGTGTTTACACAGATCCTTATCTTATTGTGTCAGTCAAAGCTGAAACAACTGTAAGACATCTGCACACAGTAGTATGTGTTTACACAGATCCTTATCTTGTTTGTGTAAGTCAAAGCTGAGACAGCTGTAAGACAACTGCACTAAGTAGTATGTGTTCACACAGATCCTTATGTTGTTTGTGCCAAAGCTGAAACAACTCTAAGACAAATGGCAGAAAGTAGTATGTGTTTACACAGTAGTATGTGTTTACACAGATCCTTATCTTGTTTGTGTAAGTCAAAGCTGAGACAGCTGTAAGACAACTGCACTAAGTAGTATGGGTTTAAACAGATCCTTATGTTGTTTGTGCCAAAGCTGAAACAACTGTAAGACAACTGGCAGAAAGTAGTATGTGTTTACACAGAACTTTATCTTGTTTGTGTCAGTCAAAGCTGAAACAACTGTAAGACAACTGGCACAAAGTAGTATGTGTTTACAGGAACTGAACTTAGTAAAGTAACAATGTTTCAACCCAATTTCAAATTGTCTTGCAGCAAACAAAATAGATTTTGACTTGACAAAACAGAACCATAATATATGATGAGTGCTGTTGTGGGCCTTTTGGTGGCTATCACCGTCATGTAAGTTTGATATATCGGTTTGTGCATGATACTGCACTTGATATTGGAACTATGTTATAGGCAGCAAATAAGCCTGAAACCTTTATTGCTGATTCGGACAATGTATTTTGATAATTGAACATTTGATAATAGTGATATTTTGCCAAATTATATATATCATTGGTGTTTGTGTTCACGCAACGGTTGAGTGAGTTATACTTCCTGTATACACCTGTTGACATACGCCCGCTGAGCAGTCTAAATATAGACATAAGGTGTACTCGTTAAGGGTTTTGTAGCAGCACACTGGCTTCCCAAGTTCCCAAAATGCAGATTGCAATAACTTCATTGTAACGTAAAGGAATGTAGGAAAATTTGGAGACTATATGCTCTTTATAAACATAAATTAGATTTCGTCGACACAAATAAAAATGTTACGTACTTTCTATGTTTTGGGTCAAAATGAGTCGTTTTCGAAATGTTTGGGTTTTTCAAAATTAGAGCATTCAACAGTAAAAATGTTGTGGTCTCCTTAATATATATGTATCAAATAATTGTAGCTGAGCGCTTGATTGGAAGAACCTGGTTCAGTTGTTGTGAAAAAAAATATTTTTCAAAAATCCATCGTGATATCGAACCTTGTCTTGTCAGTGCTTTCTCGGCTGTCATTTGTAGATGGACTTGATCTGAAAGAAAGCAGCAAAACAACATGCTCATATCTTGCAAACCACTTCAGTAATTCACTAGGATGCGTTATACCCGAAATCGCCAGTCCGATCATGAGTTGATTTTCACATACAGGATGAAATATATCATACTGCATCAAGTTGTTTACTTCCATGTGGATTCACCAGCAATGGTGCCGACAACAGCTTTGTCACAATATCCATTCGCTGCACGTTATATGTTATAACTGTTTCTATTGTATCAAACCGACCAAAATTTGTACCAATAACTAGTTGGTATGTCATACATATTTTTCATATTGACCATTACAATTAGACCTATATTATATAGAATATTTTTCTTGTCATATTACTACACTTGCAATATTATACTAGTATGTACCTGGTGCAAGGTTAGACCTTTTCACGACCTGTGTAATGATTTATATATGAGAGTAGTTCCGTCGACCATGTGCTCATGATCAGTTGACTAGAATGTGTTGCAGCGGTTTAATTTCAAGATATTTTGCACTTCCTTGAATGACACATAAATGAATATTATGTCCAAGCAACATATGCGTGTGAGCTAAGAAGCTGTTATGCCATTCGGATAATATTTGCAGTGAAGAATATGGGTAAACCAACTAAAAGGAGACCAGTAAGGTTTAATGTGCCCCAGGACGACACAGTAAGATAGCCACTAGAAGGTATGCCAAAGCCAATGAAAATATTAGGAGGCGGTTAGAGTCAATGTCACAGCCGAGAGCGGGTAAACCCTACAAACTAAAACACTCTGTGAAAATCATTAATGGACAAGTAAGTGCTAAACTTGTTGTTAAAAGACTTCCATGGTTTTCATCTCCAGGGAAGACATTGCACTCTGTGGTGCATCCACAAAAACCCACACTGTACAAACATTCCTCAGATAGGCTTGCACCTGATGGTTATAGGTGGTTCAACCTTGGTCTTCTACAAAAAACTTTTTCAGATGTTGTTCAGCACACAATTACATGTACTGCTGCAGGAGAGATAAGTGTGACTGGTAAATCACCCATTTCTAATATTTGGGAGAAACCGAAATGTGGAGTGGCAAGTGTGTTCGAACTGTCATGTGTTTGTGGCAAACTTTTCCAGTTTGAAAATTCTCCTTCCATTTCCATTCAGAGTGGTGACTCGTGTCACGATGTAAACCTGCGGTACCGGTGGTGGAGCTTCAAACCTCAGTGAATTATTTGGAACCATGAATGCTCCAGGCATTTCACAACCAAAATTTTCCCAAATTGAATATATTATAGGGTCAATATGGAACAAGAGTTTGCAGGAGGATATGATAGCTGCAGGTGTTTAAGAACGGAGACTTGACATTGAACGGGGAGATTTGCATGACGGTGTACCAGCAATGGCTAATAACTGATGACTCGAGGCGAACAAATGCAGACATTATTATTACTGGTGACATTAATGTAAATATGAGCAATATTCAGCCACTCTCGTTTAAAAAGACTTTTAACAAAATATAATCTGTACAATTATGTAAAGGTTCCTACAAGAATAACTCAGGATTCTTCTACCTCAATTGATATTGTCCTTACCAATAATGATACTATTGTTAAAAAGGTAATTGTAACTCCTCCAATCTGTAGTGATCACTCTGTAATCAACTTCAGTGCTTCTTACTCTGTATTTAGACAACATGCATATACAAAAAATGTTCTCCTGTATAACAAGGCTGATGTTATCAAAATGAATCAGATGATTGATAACATAAACTGGGTAAGTATAAATGAACAACAAGATGTAAATGGTTTTAATACTGTACTTGTTGATGCTATAAATAAAGCTATAGATGACTGTATACCTGTAAAGAAAATTACTATCCGACCAAATGATAAGCCATGGATGTCAAACGAGATAAGGTTAAAACTAAGACAGAGGAATAGAATCCATAAAAAAGCAATACAGACCGATAATCCAGATCATTGGGCAAATTTTAGGAACATCAGAAATGAAGCCATCAGCTTAATACGTACCACTAAAGATAGATATATACAAAATTTAGAACACTCTCTAAATGATCCCAATGTCTCATCATCTAAATGGTGGAAAACCACAAAAACTATTCTGAAAATTAACAACAAGTCACCTATTATTCCACCATTAAATGACAATAACACTGTTTTGTTTCATCCACTTGATAAAGCCGAATGTCTTGTTGATTATTTTACAGCCATATCAACATCCTCTGATAATATTGATCCTTTGCCTCCTGTTCCTGAGTCTCCTAACATACTTAATAACATTTTATTTCAAGAACAGGATGTGAGGGATCAACTGACTGTACTTAATGATAAGAAACCTGCAGGATCTGATGAAATTATACCGAAAGTTATTAAACTTCTTTCTCCATCACTAATACCTCCCCTTACTATGTTATTTAATAAAACCATGTCATCTGGTTCTATTCCTCTGCCTTGGAAATGTGCTAATATTAATGCTATATATAAAGGTAAAGGTGATAAAAATGATGTCTCAAATTACCGTCCAATTTCTATTACTTCATGTTTCAGTAAAATATTAGAAAAAATTATTTTCAAGCATTTATATAATCACTTACTGGAATTCGAACTATTAACAAAATACCAGTCTGGATTTATTCCTGGTGACTCTACTGTTTATCAATTATTATCCATGTATAATACTATTATACAAAAACTTGATGAAGGACTTGAAATTAGATCAATATTTTGTGATGTAAGCAAGGCATTTGATCGTGTCTGGCATCCTGGCTTATTATTTAAACTTGAAAAATATGGTATTAAAGGAAATCTCCTTAATTGGTTTAAAGATTACTTAACTAATCGTAAACATAGAGTGATAACAGAAGGCTTCTTCTCATCATATAGACAGGTAAGTGCTGGTGTCCCCCAGGGATCAGTCCTCGGTCCGTTTCTATTTCTGATTTATATAAATGATATTACTGAATGTATAACAAATGAGAAACTACTATTTGCCGATGATACATCTCTTTTTAAGATTATACAGACTACTCCACTCGATGCAGCCACTAGTCTATCCAGTGATCTTGAAAATGTTAATATATGGTCTAAGAAATGGGACATAAATTTTAATCCTACTAAAACGGAATCTTTAACTTTTAGTCGGAAAAGAAATATAATATCTCCTGATATCATCTTTCAAAATGAAACTATAGCAAATGTGTCAACTCATAAACATCTTGGTGTATTTTTTTCTGAAGATGGTAAGTGGCATCACCATATCAACTTTATTTATAATAAAGCGTATAAACGTATAAATTTATTGAAATCTGTAAAATATAAAATGAGTCGTAAAACACTAATCACTATATATATCGCTTATATTAGACCTATACTTGAATATGGTGATATCATTTTTGATAATTGTACTCAGCAGGAGGCAACTTTACTTGAATCTATCCAAATAGAGGCTGCTCGATTAATTACAGGACTGCGTAAAGGAACCTCACACTATAAAATTTATTGTGAACTTGGTTGGGACACCCTTGCTGCAAGACGGAAAAAACACAGACTTATTCTTCTATACAAAATTCTTACAGGAACTGCACCCACTTATTTAACTGAATTAATTGAACCCTTTTTCAACAATATGAACCCATACCTATTAAGAAATGAAAGAATCTTTACAATTCCTATGTGCAGAACAAATACTTATGCCAAAAGCTTTATTCCGTCTACACTTAAAGATTACAATGAACTTGCAGCAAGGTTTGACCTGACTAACATCACATCACTATACCAATTTAAAAAACTTTTAAGAAGAGCTGTAAGTGACATTATGTTATTAGACACAAGTAGAAACTTTACCTATGTCAACACAGGTGATAGAAAATACAACATCATACTCTGCCAACTTAGAAATTCTTCAAGTAACCTTAATTTTGATCTACACAGAGATCATCTTCTCGAATCACCAACTTGTACCTGTGGTAATGCCCATGAAACAGTACATCATTTTTTTCTCATTTGTAATAAGTATGATGAACCACGTAAAACCCTCAAGGATAAATTATTTGATGTTAATCACAATCACTACACTCTGGATGTACTTCTATCTGGCTGTGGTGATTGTGATGAACAAACCAATGTAAATATATTTGAATGTACTGCCGCGTTTGTCACAGCTACACATAGATTTCCACATATATAATACATTATATATTTCTGATTGATATTATGTCTCTTAAATATGAAAACCATCAGTTATGACTGTGCTTCTACATCATAAACATTGTGTGTCATTATCACCCTTTCTTTTTCCTATGGCCGCCTTTCCCCCTTTTGATCTGATAAGCATATATTTTGTATGTTTTGTCAGGGACGTATAGCTCTATATACTGTCCCTGGTTTTGTATGTTATGTATCATTCATTATAGTTATTGTAGTGTTGTTATATGGGATAGAATAATAACTAAGTAAGAACAATCTCATAACGGTGGACAAATTCATTATGCATCTTTCTGTTTACTCAATTTTGTCATTCACTTAGTAATTTTTTTTATTTTTTTTTTAAATCTGAAAATAATGTAAAATCCTTGATTTACCTTCTTATTAACAAATCGTTACAAAATATTGATTAGAGTCCACCAATACTTCAAAATCTGCCAAATTCTCTCTTAATTATCTTAACTATGAAAATCAGAATGCAGTATCCATGACTGGCCCCAAAACTCATGGGTGGATGACCAGTGGCTGATAAGCCAATATGGACATTGTTGGTCTGTATCCCATGAGTGGAGGGAATCCTGTCATGGATGCTGGATTTGAGGCTCTAAAAAAAAATAAAAAAAAAAAATATATAAGTTTGGAAAACATAGTGAATACACTATTTCACATATTATAACAACTCTTAAATTTTTGTCCTTACTTCCTAACGCATATTTCATATTTAAACATTTTATGTTTCATACTTAAAATAATCAACTTTGAAATTTCAAAATAACAACATACTTTATTATTCATATATATATATTTATACACCCACTGTTACCTTTAGGAGAGAACTAATATAGGCTATGCCTGTTGTTCAATCCTTTTTCTAAATGAAATAAAAAAAAAATTGTTGAAATGAAATGACTGTGGTATGTGATGGTGGATGGTCCAAGCGGACACATAAGCATACATACAATGCTTTAGGTGGTGTAGGGGTCTTCTTTGGTGCAGCCATAGAGGAAATACTTAATGTCGGGGTCAAAAACAAGCACTGCTACATATTTACAATTGCTGAGTCAAGAAATGAGGAGCCCGTACAGCACGAATGCTTTCGAAATTGGAGTAGTAGTAGTCAGTCAATGGAGGTGGATGTTATATTAGATGGCTTTTTGAAAGCGGAGTCTACGCATGGAGTACGATATAAGCGCATTATTGCTGATGGTGACAGCAGTGTATCCGCTACAATCCAGGAGTGGGTTCCTATTTGGGGAAGAGAGGCTTCGAAGTTGGAATGTGCAAATCATATTTGTAAATATCTCAGATCAAGTTGTGAAAAGTTTGTGGTAGATAAGCCTGCATACAAGGGGAAAGGTAGATTGACCAAATTTATGAGAGTCAGACTGACAACAGATGTAAGATGTGCCATCCGACTTCGATCAAAAGACGAGGACAAGATTCAGGCAGCCCGTCAGCTAGAACATGATGTTCGCAACTGCGTCCATCATATTTTTGGTGACCATTCACATTGTAGTGACTTTTGCAAGTCAAGGAGCCCTCCAACAAACACATCAACTGTACATGTGTCATCCAAGTCCGCCCCAACATCAACAACCACTTGTGGAACATCCAGTTCAGAAGAAGGCATTACAGAGGACATTGATACTGTTTGTGACCTTATAGACGATCAGCGGAATTTGTGGTTAGGTGGAACATCTGGGAAAGATATGGATGACAGCAGGTATGGTGTAAGTGATCAATTTTCTTTGGAGGCAGATATGTTGCGAGACATAAGTGTTCTGCTAAACAGAATAGCAAGAAAGAGTAGGAGGTTGCTGTGTAATTTTACCACAAATCTTGCCGAGAGTTGGATGGCCATCCGCTGCAAATTTGCTGGTGGGAAAATGTATCACCGTTGCAATAGAGGAAGTTGGCACTCCCGCTGTTATGGAGGAGCACTCAGGAAAAAAATTAGACCTGCTTGGTCACCCCTTGTTTGGCGCAGGAGCACAAGTGTATCACCTGGATCTTCATTCACAAGTCTGTACAGGCAAAGATATCTACAGGTGCTGCATAGATCAAATCCAAAGGTAAACTAGATGTCCAAGCTCGTAAGAGAAAGCGGAAACTAGCGTCATGTGCTGCAAACAACAACAAGAAGGCTAAGCGGTCTTATGGAGCTCGTGCTATTGATGTTGTCCCTGATATTGAGCCAGATGACTTGAAGTTTAAATGTGACAGGTTCCTGAAAACCCAAGTTCAGAGAGATAACCCTCATTGTACCATGATAGAGGAACTAACCCGAGCACAGAGCCACAGTGTTATTTGGCAGCAGGAGAGAAAAAAACGTCTGACGTCTTCCATCTTTGGTGAAATCATACTTAGAAATCCCAAAAAGACAAGGTTTACCATGTTTGGATTGAATGCCGAATTTCCTACTATCAAGGAATATATACAGAAAAAGGATGAAAATCAGGAATTGGTTAAAGTGGGTCTTGTTATTGACATGGTCAACAAAAACCTTGGCGCTAGTTCCGATGGGAGAGTTGTACCTTCACGTGGACCTAGTGGCCTCTTGGCGATAAAGAACCTGCTGCAAAAAAACACCTTGACTTTCATGGAAGCTGCTACAATAATGAAGGCTTTTTGTTTGGAGGTAGTCAATGGGTCTCTTCGGTTGAAAATAAAACATCATTACTTCTACCAGTGTCAAGGCCAACTCAATGTGATAAAAATGCCGTGGTTAGACTTTGTTGTTAGACGCACTAATCAAAACCAGATTTACATTGAACGCATAGAAAAGGATAAACATCTATGGTATACAGTGATGCTTCCTAAACTTCGCGCGTTCTATATGAAAGCAGTGCTGCCAGAACTGGCTCATCCTAGAGAACATACAAGCACAGGCATACGTGAACCGCACCTCCCTTGGGTGAATTACATGTAAATATTACACAAACATTGAAATCTGTAGCGAAAAACCACATGCAGTGTAGTGGCTATTGTTACAACCTTATACCCAGCTGGTGCACGCTACATTGTTCTGTTGTTAACCCTTAAACAAGGAAATAACATCGATATCCTTTGCCTTGATCTCCTTTAGTTACAAATGGTTGTCCCGATATTACTTGAATATTGTGAAACTAGAAATATATGTGAACCTTTATGCATTTATTTTCAGATGATGATGTTCACACACAATGTTATAATTTTTGTTAAATGTAAGTTAAATCTGAAATATGTCAATGTATCTAATTTGTTTCAGTTTGATTCCCCTACTACCAATAGCAGCAATAGAGGAAAGTCTTCACAGCAAAAGAAACAATCTGCATCAATAACACCACAAGGTAGTTGTACATCATATTGTATTAAGTCAAGTTAAGTTTAGTTCAGTGAAGAGATACCAAATTTGACCTTCACATTTGACCAATTACTTTGAGTGTGGGTAAGTTGGTACCTTGTTTGATTTCGACCAAGTTTGCTTCATAATGTCATGAAGAAATATTTAGCAGATAACGGATACAAAATCTGACCTGAATTTTGATTCTATTCGTAACATTAATGATCATTTTAGTATTTGTTGGATTCTGACCAACTTTACTCTATAGTGTCATAACAAAATGTTTACCAAAAAAAGAGAAAACAAGATTTGAACTTCTGTGTTTCACAATCCAAGATGGCTGATAAGCGGCCATTTTGAAACTGATCGACCCTAAAATTTACCACAGTCCAAGGGAAATCATGTTGTAAAATTAAAGTGGATACCCAATTCATTTCCATGAATATTATGCAAAAGCCAGAAGACGGCAAATTACTATAGGGTACCTACATATCTGATGCAGGGACCTTAAAAGAGGTTGTGTGACCTAACTCTGGTACACTGGATTTGGCCATGTGAGAAAGGTGTTATTTATTTGCCACAGGTCGGTGGTTTTCTTAAAATACGATTGTTCCTCAACCTATCCACTGTTATTAAAGTGTAAATGTTTGTACATTAGATACAGGTATTCTGTTTCTAATTTCACAGCTGCTTGTGTAATTGAAGTTACATTATATGTGTAAATTTGAAATTTAAACGAAACCAGTCGGTCAAGATTTGAAATACAGCATGATAATTGGTTTTAATCCCTAGAACATGTACAAGAAGGAACTTCAGCTCCTACATCACCAAAGCCTGGACCATCTGGAGTGAGTACCCGAACTCGAAGGAGTTGTGCCAAATTTATAGGAAGGAGAATACTTCATGAATGGTGTGTAAATGAAGCTGCTGGAACAACACAATGGTACAAGGGCAGAGTGCTTGATATAGTTAAAGGCGAAGACGGTCCGCCTAATGCTACATATGAGGTCTTATATGATGGTGAAGAAGAACCTGTGGAAGTAGAAAATCTCCAGCAAGATCTGCAATCCTCTTCCATGAAATTTATAGATATTTAAGGTAAATTTATCAATTAAAAACTCACACAGCACTGACAAGAGGATACCACAATGGAAATTGCACATTTTATAAGTAATTTATGATATTAAGATTTTTTAAATATAAAATGAGAATATTAAGTCGATTACTAATGTTATATATTTCTGCTAGAAAATTGGAAACTAACACGGAACACAATTATTATTTTGATTGTTATTTTATCAACGAAACATTAAAGGGAGATAATTTGCTAGTAACCGTGATAGGGGGGGGGGGACAATATTTTTGCAATATCAATACTTAATACTAACATGTTGTGAAATTATCTATACACTACTATACATATCTGTTATTTTAAATGCTCAGTACTGCTGTAGTGCAGAATAAAGCAAGGGACTGTAATGCATTATTTGGGGCATATATGAAGCTCCATACATTACATACTACACATTGGAACTACTTTCACCTAATGCATTTTTGTAAACAAAATGGTTGACAAAATTTAACACAATCTGTGCTTTCTTGCTGGAAATAAAAACTATTATGAGGAATATCAAGCCAAACACCTGATAAGTTTACATAGACATAAGTGTCAAGACATTAATGCCAAGGATTTCATATTCACAGACATAAACTGAGAACCTGGACCTGACACCTGAAATGTGAGTTTTTTNTGTTTTTTTTTTTTTTTTTTTTTTTTTTTTTTAAATCATTTCCAAAATGTTTTCTCCTAAGAATACTCAACACTAGACAAATAAGTGTTGCAACAATTGTGTGTTGCCTTCAATTTCACTGTGTCATATTTTGACCCCATTCTCCTTTGCTGTGTACACACTAAACCCTTAACACGCGCATGTACTGTGTTTATGTTTTGAAATGCTATATTCTTCTGCGTTGACCGCTCGAAACAATTTTAATAAAAGAGATAGGAGCAATTCATCGACCTCTGCTAGCCCAAACTGTAAACAAAATAAAGAACACTCTACTAACTCTACCTTCAACTATATAATGAGCTCCGGAAACCTTTCAACCCCAAACCCTTCTACTTCGACTCCAGTTCACCAAGGGTTACACTTTTCATCGTTACCGATGCCGGCTCCTCCTCCATTCATGCAATCGCGACATTTGAAATGATGCGTCACCAACTAAGCTTCATACTTCAGCAACATGTCGAGCCTTTAAGGAACGAAATCGACGAGTTGCGTGCTGAAAACCATGGCCTGCGGTTATTTATAGATGAGGTGAATCAGTATGGTCGCCGGTCTTTGGTAAGGTTTTCGGGCATACCCGAACCACCATCGCTTCCTCCCCTCAAACCTGGTGAACCACCCCATCCTACAGAGAACACCACAATGGCAATAGTGGATATGTGCATGAAGGCGAATATTGAGGTATCCGCCGAGGATATAGAGACTTCACACCGAGCTGGGAAGCTACACAATTCCTCTCCTAATCATGTTTCATCGAAACCAAGGCAAATCATTGTACGTCTGAAGTCCAAAGATGTTAAATTCCAGCTACTTAAGAACATTGCTAACTTCCACAAATCTGAGGCTTGTAAAGGTATCTCAGTCAATGAAGACTTGACGAAATTCAGAGACAGACTCTTTTGCTATGGGCGTCAACTTGTCAAGAAACGTCTCATCATAAAAACTTGGACCACGAACGGAAAAATCAAGGTTAGGGATTTACGGATGGATGGATGGATGACGGGTTTCGCGCCTACATGAATCCGCCCTTACGGGTTTCATCTCACTGACGGGAGTCAGTGTTCTGTCGGCGTGAGGGAAGTTGCCTTCCCTCGGGGGGTGGTTTGGAGTCGTCTATTCTATCCTATCCTTATCTTGTGGTGTAATTGGGAGACGACTCCTTGGTCCGAAATGGTGTGTCTTGCTGGATGTTGTATCTGTGATTGTTGCTCCTGACTAATGTTTTTGTGTCATTGAGGGGACTCGAAATTGGCCAATGTGGCTTATATTAGTGTATATATGTACTTAGAAAGAAAAAATATTTGTCTATTTGTAAAGTGTATTTATTGCATATATTCCTGTTCTTATAGGGAGGTATATATATTATATTTGTTATGTACCTCGGGTCTCTTACCCCCGGTTGAGCCTGACTGTAGGGAAACGTCTCTGCTTCCGTTAGGTACAGTACTTTGTTTCCTTGTCAGATTTGGCCGGAGTTTGAGATTATCCGAGGGGTCCCTACGGTGTATGCAGATATTTACCCTTTATTCTCTGGTGTATGTCTTATTTAAAAAAAAAAAAAAAAAAAAAGGTTATTAGTATTAGGTCTTATGGGGGGTCTTTAAGTTGTTGGGCTTATACTAAATTTGTTTTATTGGAATTTTTCTTATATATAAAAAAAAGGGATGGGGAGTTCACCGGTCGTATCATATCATGGCATTGGTCTAGGAGGAGGGCGTATCGTATCCAGGCTGTCCGTTTTTTATATCCTATTCTATTTTGGTTTTTTTATTTTGTTCCTATATTTTGGAAGTCCGTCGAATCATCGATAATAAGTGTAATCTAATCTATCCCTATCCTCTGTGTCGGCGTTAACGCGCCTACTCTTTCGACAATACACAGAGGGATTTTTTACGTGCAGGTTGGACCCTCCTACACGGGACACCGTTTATAGTCCCCTTCGCCGGACTGTGTTGTTGGTGAGTGGTTAGTATCATGCAGGTGGTAGTTAATCTTGTTTTTGGCGTCCATTCTTGTATCCGTTTCCAGTCTTGCACTTGATAAAAAAA
>NW_018403529.1:37571-51320 GCF_002113885.1 Mizuhopecten yessoensis | reverse complement strand
AAAAAAAAAAGGGGGGGGGGGGGGGGGGGGTTAGGGATTTACAAGGCAGTGACCACATTATACGTGACGAACAACATATGTGCGAGTTCGGCCATGTCATAACCACCTAATCCTCCTCTACTTCCAAGTGACTTGTCTCTTCATTGTATACACCGCTATCACAGTCATGGAACTTGAATACATATGTTGTTCACCAGTTGTTTTGTTTCCGGTATGTTGTTGAATGTTACGATTGGTATTACCTCAAAAGAGTTGGAATGTTTGAACGATGGCTCCAGGATGGTTTTCAAGTGACATTTGAGTAGTCAGAAATAAGTGGGAAGTGTAGCTAGTTTTTATACCGAAGAAGCTGGTGACAACAAATGTATTCAAATCTCATTATTTATTACATAATACATTAATATACACTGTGTAGTCAAACAATTACATATCATTTATGTATTCCAACCTTATTGCCAATACCATGCTCTCTACGCTTATGTAAGGTAAACGAAACGTGGATTTAAGCATGCTTAGTACATATCTCTGTTTGTGTTTTAATACATTTCCCCCGCAATATGGTACAGTAAAAAGTAGCTTTTACAACTTCGTAAATGTATTTAATTACAAAAGTGAAATTTATTTCCTACATTAGATGTACGCTAATCATACTGCGAGTATCATGTACTATTCACTTATTGAAGATAGATGAAACATAGGGTTAAGCATACTTAGTTTATACACTTCCCTCTCAATACGGAACAGTAACGGAGAATATCCTTCATTTCTAAGAAGATACATTCATCTAAGGTGAAAAATACTTAATTATGGTCATCTTATATGTATTCAAAACATCATACTGCACGTATATACGTACGTATGTATGTATGTATGTATGTATGTATGTATGTATGCATGCATGTTAAATGTAGAAATGTCTACTTCTGCATGATGTACATAAGGCACTATTGAATTTTTATTTCTTGATGTATATCAAGGACAGAAACAAAGGTAACGTTAACATTGGGTTAAAACCAGGAGAGGCAGGCAATCCTTCCCCTCCCGATATTGTTACCACATGTTATGGTATTACAATACTTCTTGATCGACCTACGTATATTCACCAACTATACACTATACAATACCTATGTACGTATTTTCCTTATAAGATTTTGCTCATTCATTCTGTGCAACATGCTTTTACCGATATTACATAATTTCTTTCAATTCTTTTGCAAATTATGAAAATTTAACAGCTTTAAATATGATTGGGACATGTGATGCTTATGTTTATTGTGATGAATGTTTATGTTTATATCAAAATATTTTTGTTTCACTTAAAGACCATTTTCTTGCATACCGTGTATACGTGAAAGGTGTTACCTGATGCCATTGGATAGTATATCATATTATGCAAGAATTAGTCTTTATTATGATTATGCAAACTTGCCTAAAGGTCAATTTATATACTCATTAACTGACATGTACCCGTTTATGTTGTTATTGTGTTGCGGTAATCGGTCAGTAAGTGCTGCCTTATTGATGTTATTCGTGTTTCCAATTGAATCGCTTAGATATGATACTGTGGTTGATTTTGAAAAACCCACCTGTAAATATTTTGGTGTCTGTATGCCTCTTTTCAACCTAACTGGAATGTTAGTATTATGTTTTTCAGTTTTTCCACTTCTCTATCAGGCTGGCGATATTGAAAACAATCCAGGTTCTTCCACCTCCAGTCTATCCCTTGAATCCTCTAACACTACCAATACTGTCCAAGCTAATGTCACATATACTGATTTGAACAAGCTATCATTCGCCCACGTAAATGTACAAAGTATTCTACCAAAGTTATTTAGTAATCATAGCATTTTAGCTTTCACCGAAACTTGGTTATCTGAAAACAACATAAATACCGATATAGAACTTCCCGGCTATCAATTCCCTTTTTCATACTGTAGGCAGGACCAAATGGGTGGAGGGGTATTAGTATACGTTTCCAACAATAGCTATGCTAAGAGAAGAAATGACTTAGAGGTAGACAATGTAGAGAGTATTTGGATAGAAATAAGAACTAAAGGTTCGACCTTTCGCTTTTGTACGCTATACAGACCACCAAACGCAGAGGTATCTTTATGCCAAAATATTGAACATTCAATATATCTCGCTTATAACACAGGAATAGACGGTATAATAATTACAGGTGATTTTGATGCAAATAATATTTTAAACAATCCGCCATTCAAATGTTTAGATAGCATTATCCGTCTATATAATATGAAACAGCTTATCAATGAACCAATGTATTACACTGACAATTCTTCATCTCTCTTAGACGTCATTATATCTAGCAATGACAATATAATTTCTCGCACTTATGTAGGTGAGCATTTTTCTAGACCAAAATTAGCGATATCACTGCCCGATATACCGAATACTTAATGTGGTAAAGTGTCAATCAAAACATTTTCAAAGATAACTGTGGTTATCTTAACATGGTGATTACAATAAATATAGAAATACCCTATCGGAAATAAATTGGGCGTCCAAATTAAATACTGATGATGTCAATAGCATGTGCCAAGTAATCACTGATGAAATTATTAAAGCTGCACATGTTAGCATTCCCTATAAAAACGCTTCTATCTAAATGACACACCTTGGATGTGCAGCAATGTAAGGAAACTGATTCGGAAAAGAAAACGAATTCACAGAACTGCTAAAATATCTGGAAAAGATACTGACTGGTTAAAATTCCGACAAATACGTAATATGTACTAATACCATTAGACAAGCTAAACTCAGTTACATCAATAAAAAAAACTTCTGAATTATTAAATACTTCTAATAGTAACAGACGATCTTGGTGGCAAACTATCAATCACCTCATGCAGCGATCATCAAAAAATAATGAAATTTCGTCACTGATACTGTTTGACCAACTTCACGAAACAGACTTCGAAAACGTACAGGTTTTTAACAAGTATTTTAGTGAGCAGTCATCTATTGATGATAGTGCTGCAGTCCTTCCTCCTCCGCCTCCTCCTCCTCCTCCTCCTCCGCCTCCATTTCCGACGTCTATTGATGATAGTGCTGCAGTCCTTCCTCCTCCTCCTCCTCCGCCTCCATTTCCGACGTCTATTCTTAATACCATCCATATTAGTATAAATGATATAAAAGATATAATACGATCTCTCGATGTGTCTACAGCAGTGGGGCCAGATATGATAAACCCTCGTCTATTGAAAGAGGCTGCTAATGAACTGTGCCATCCATTACATATTTTATTCAACAAATCTATAGAATATTCAGTTTTCCCTGACTCGTGGAAACTTGCTAATATAGTTCCTATCCATAAAAATAATGCCCGCAGTGATGTAACCAACTATATCATTACTTAGCATAACTGGGAAAGTAATGGAAAGGTGCGTATCTAAATATCTATTCAATTTTTTATTTACAAATAAACTTATAACGTCCTGTATAAACCAACTCATAAGTATTTCTAACGGTTTTGGCAAAGCAACCTGATTCGTGAAAAGAAATTAGGGCTGTTTTTTGTGACATTAATAAGGCTTTCGATAGGGTTTGGTATTTAGGCTTATTTTTCATATTGAATAAGTTAGGTATACAGGGAAGTCTACTGAATTGGTTTGAGAGGTACTTAACATATAGGAAACAAATGACTGTAGTTAATGGCATTCATTCAGATATTGCAGATATAAAAGCCGGAGTTCCCCAAGGATCAATATTAGAACCATTGCTGTTTCTTATATATATTAACGATATTGTAAACGATATTCAATCAATAATAAAACTATTTGCTGACGATACTACCCTTTACTTAACTGTTGAAAATCCTCTTACATGTGCAATACTCTTAAACAACGATCTTGAAAAGTTCAATATATGGTCCAAACAATGGCTGGTAAACTTTAATCCCCAAAAACCTGAATGTATGACTATAAGCAGAAAACGTAATATCCCTGATCAGCCCTCCCTTTATATGAATACTGTTCAAATATAATCTATTTCTTTGCATAAACACCTGGCTGTTCATTTCGCAGCAGATTGAAGTTGGACCGAACACATTTTCTATATATTAAATAAAGCTTCAGCCAAACTAAATATGATACGAAAATTGAAATTTACTGTTGATCGACTCTCGCTACAAACTATGTATTTCGCCTTTGTACGACCAGTCTTAGCATATGGAGACCTTATATGGGATAATATTTCAGTTGATTTAAAGAAACAATTACAAACAAATTAATACAGAAGCAGCCAGAATTGTAACTGGGGCTACTAAATTGACCAGTATACACATTAATTGAAGTAGGATGGGGTACACTAACTGAAAGACGCCAAAAGCATAAACTTATGCAATTTTATAAAATGGTACATAGTATAACTCCTGAATATCTATCCATCCTTATCCCACCGCAAATAGCTGATACCCATAGGCATAGCACTCGACACTCAAATAATCTTTCATCTCTAGATCTCCGTTGCAAAACTAGTTACTATATGTCATCCATTTTACCTTCCACTATATCATCTTGGAATAATATGCCAGTTGAAATTAGAACAAATCCCTTTTTATCACACTTTAAGTAATACCTCAAAAAGATGCACGACCGTCCCCTCCTTCTTACTACAATTCTGGAAAAAGAATTGCCCAAATATACCATACCAGAATAAGACTATCATGCAGCACTCTAAATGACCACCTATTTAAAAGACAACTTGTAGAAATTCCAATATGTACATGCGGGGAAATAGAGGATAATACCCATTACTTACTCATATGCCCGAACTATAAGTTTTTACGGCAAACTTACTTATTATCACTATCCCAGAACACCACAACTAATTTGTTAATATATGGTGATATAAATTTACCGGAAGCAGTTAATCTTGAGATTTTTAGATCTGTGTAGCATTATATATGTATATCATGCAAAGCAAGCGTTTTAACTGAAAAGATATGATAATCAACGTATATGTACTTATCTTAAAATTCTTTTCTATGTAACAGATGTGTTAACAGTGTGAGTGAGCGCAATGGGCATGAAACCATATTATGAAAACGTTTCTCATTTTGTTTGTGTTTAGGCGTACATCACTCCGAGGCGTCATTTCCTACTTGAGTATCACTGCTATTGACATTTTGATTGTGTTTAGGCGTACATCACTCCGAGGCGTCATTTCCTATTTGAGTATCACTGCTATTCACATTCTTAGAAAATTGTTACATTGTTTACGTGCCCCCTTTATATTTCTGCCATTCTACGAAATTAGTTTATGTATATGCATTAGATCTTAATTATTTCAATATGATTTAATGATTACTATATCTGCTGTCAGTATCGTATATCTAACGTAAAGAAACGGACATTGTATAAATACTTAGTACTTGTTTCCGAATCGTTGTTGATTATATATTGAAAATATAATGTATTGTATATTACCGGAAGTATATACAGTTTAAACTAAGAGCGAGATGAAAACCAAATCTGATCCCTCGCAATAAAAGTATTCAATTATCGGTTTATTTAATTGTAAAATGCGGACTTTGAGGGTGGATTGTCACCTGATGCATCAGTTACATGATCGAATAAATCAAAAATAAAATAATTTTATAGGTAAATATAACATGACAATGTCGTAGGTGGCCCGAAAAGCAACAAGAACATGCGAAATCCAAATCGAAAAAAAGAAGGAAAAGTTTGGACAAAGAAAATATTCACTCGGAGACTCTTAAAAAGCATAAAAAAGTATTCCGGAAGGGTTATCGTGGTTACAATGAGAAGAATAAGTAAGTAAATGAACAGATGATAAACAATGACAGAAAAAGAGAAAAAATCCTATATCCGGTAAAACACGTTTAAGGAATTTAACACTTACATCACAGGACTGCCATGATAGGATGTGAATACACCGTTCTCAAACATATTGGTATTTAGCAATATAGCAATCCTAGTAGACATAATGAGTTTTGTATAAAAGTGAATGTCAAAATGTCTTCCGAATCTTTAACTTGTATTTTACATAAAAAGGGAATTTAAAAACAGGTAAATGAGAAATCCCTCTTTCAACAATGTTTATAACAAAGGCTTTATTTATTCTTGATAACATATTGAGCATGAATCTCATCTTACACATGGTTGATCAAGATACAATATATGATAAAATGTACAATATTTACAGCTTTAAGAAATATACATGTATAAAATGCAGGATAAGGGATGAAATCATAAATCATTTCAATTAAAATTGCTTTGCAGATCTCTTAAATTCTAAAAATGAAGTACAATTTCTAATGTGACTTGGTCAAAGATGCCATGTAAGGGGTCCCTGATATCTAAAAGATTTTCTAAAAATGTTTGTCTCATGACATGGCAAGTAAAACACATTGATAGATGATGATCTTGTAGTTCTATCCTGAACATCAGACATATTTTGTGGAGCTAAATTATTAGTATCTTGTACATCTCGGCAAATATCGCAACTGTTATTGAATTCTTAAAGTGATAGTAAATTTCATCAACATCGACATCTTGCTCGTGGAAATGATGGCGACCAAAACCTTGTCAAAGACCCATTGTTATAAGTCAGTCAGCATGCTACATCTATCAAGGTGTTAAAGAATATTCGGAGCAAACCTTTGGATATTTGTTACTTCAGTTTTGGTATGTCAGTGTTGCTCGGGAACACGTATTTCCATTGTTATGTCAGTGTTGCTCGGGAACATGTATTGCCATTGTTATGTCAGTGTAGCTCGGGAACACGTATTTCCATCGTTATGTCAGTGTTGCTCGGGATCACGTACTTCCATTGTTATGTCAGTGTTGCTCGGGAACACGTATTGCCATTGTTATGTCAGTGTTGCTCGGGAACACGTATTGCCATTCTTATGTCATTGTTGCTCGGGAACACGTTTTTCCATTGTTATGTCAGTGTTGCTCGGGAACACATATTTCCATTGTTATGTCAGTGTTGCTCGGGAACATGTATTGCCATTGTTATGTCAGTGTAGCTCGGGAACACGTATTTCCATCGTTATGTCAGTGTTGCTCGGGACCACGTATTTCTATTGTTATGTCAGTGTTGCTCGGGAACACGTATTGTCATTGTTATGTCAGTGTTGCTCGGGAACACGTATTGTCATTGTTATGTCAGTGTTGCTCGGGAACACGTATTGCCATTGTTATGTCAGTGTAGCTCGGGAAAACGTATTTCCATCGTTATGTCAGTGTTGCTCGGGACCACGTATTTCTATTGTTATGTCAGTGTTGCTCGGGAACACGTATTGCCATTGTTATGTCAGTGTAGCTCGGGAAAACGTATTTCCATCGTTATGTCAGTGTTGCTCGGGACCACGTATTTCTATTGTTATGTCATTGTTACTCGGGAACACGTATTTCAATTGTTATGTCAATGTTGCTCGGGAACACGTATTGCCATTGTTATGTCAGTGTAGATCGGGAACACGTATTTCCATCGTTATGTCAGTGTTGCTCGGGACCACGTATTTCTATTGTTATGTCATTGTTACTCGGGAACACGTATTTCAATTGTTATGTCAATGTTGCTCGGGAACACGTATTGCCATTGTTATGTCAGTGTAGATCGGGAACACGTATTTCCATCGTTATGTCAGTGTTGCTCGGGACCACGTATTTCTATTGTTATGTCAGTGTTGCTCGGGAACACGTATTGTCATTGTTATGTCAGTGTTGCTCGGGAACACGTATTTCCATTGTTATGTCAATGTTGTTCGGGAACACGTATTTCCATTGTTATGTCAGTGTTGCTCGGGACGACGTATTTCCATTGTTATGTCAGTGTTGCTCGGGAACAGGTGTTTCCATTGTTATGTCAGTGTTGCTCGAGAACACATATTTCCATTGTTATGTCAGTGTTGCTCGGGACGACGTATTTCCATTGTTATGTCAGTGTTGCTCGGAAACACGTATTTCCATTGTTATGTCAATGTTGCTCGGGAACACTTTCCATTGTTATGTCAGTGTTGCTCGGGAACATGTATTGCCATTGTTATGTCAGTGTTGCTCGGGAACACGTGTTTCCATTGTTATGTCAATGTTGCTCTGGACCACGTATTTCCATTGTTATGTCAGTGTTGCTCGGGACAACGTATTTCCATTGTTATGTCAGTGTTGCTCGGGACAACGTATTTCCATTGTTATGTCAGTGTTGCTCGGGACCACGTATTTCTATTGTTATGTCAGTGTGCTCGGGAACACGTATTTCCATGGTTATGTCAGTGTTGCTCGAGAACACGTATTTCCATTGTAATGTCATTATTGCTCGGGACCACGTATTTCCATTGTTATGTCAGTGTTGCTCGGGACCACGTATTTCCATTGTTATGTCAGTGGTGCTCGGGAACACGTGTTTCCATTGATATGTCAATGTTGCTCGGGACCACGTATTTCCATTGTTATGTCAGTATGGACTACGTTCATGTTTTCTGAGTTCATCATATCATTGACGGCAATTTCTATGCAAAACCATTATCTCTTACATTTACGTCATGATGAATGTATCAAACAATTTTGTTTTCGGAAGTCCGGATAAAGTGACACTGATCACTATAAACAACCAAACAGTATAACAATATATCACGTGGGTTCTTATGGACATATCACATGATCGTCACGCTAGTTCTTCCTTAAAACTGTTTTGAAAACTACTGTCTGTAGTAATGATGGCATGTAAACGATACATGTCATATCACACGACAGTTTACCAACATTTTGGACGAGACATCGCGAGATTTCCTGTTACTGCAGTCAGGAAGATAAATGTGCACTCTAATCCTACCTAATAACGGAAACGAGGCGCACATCCAAATTATGCACGCCCAATGCACGGCATGCAACTCTTTCTGGTACGTACTTGTGTTTTGGCTGATGTTACTGTCGCCACTCCGGCTGTTGGACAGGAATACTGCCTGTAGTCTCATCACATAGTTAATAACAGGTCGATCTATTGATTTCAAAGATATGTGAGCCAATTGTCATAAATCAAAGAAACTATTAGACTTAACAAATTATCATAGAAATGGTAGATTGGGCAATTCAAAATCTGAGTCCTGAAACAGAAACTCGACAATTGCCGTGCTAAAGCCTTAACTCACAGTTGTTCCTTTTTTTCAAATTCAATTTTCTGGTTGGCTAAATCTTTGTTCAATAAGTTATTAAAGTCATATTACTGAAGCGGGAATTCCGTATTGTGGAACATGTAGTGTATATGTGAATCCGGTCCGGACTCCAGTCCTACCATTATATATATTATACACGCCTTATGTATTGTGACGTGACTTCCGGGAATAAACAGAGCATGGCGACCATTGTATCTGAAAGCGACTGAATTATTATTCCACGTGCATCGGTCTTAAGTGACCTTCCCATACACTACAACTTGGCGACGAGGACGGCTCAGGAACTCATTTACGTGATGGCAGCCGTAGTATTAGCGGATGTTCACTCCATCCCACTGTTCGATACATCTGAAACGAGTGGTATCAGCGGCAGGTGGAAACGATGGATTCGTGCATTTGAATTGTATGCGGTCGGGTAGGGAGTCACCAAAGCGGACCAGAAAAATGCANAAAAATTTCCCCCCCCCCCCCCCCCAGGCGAACTTGCCTTACGAGCGGCATGTTTTCAGAAGGAAGTATGGAACAACAATCAAATGAAACGATTGAACAGTACATCACCAGTCTTAGACAAAAGTCGGAAAGTGCGAACAGGAAGTTGTTAGAAAAGGGAGAACACTCACACTGAGTCAACTTCGTGAAATGGCAAGGGCCATGGAACAGTCGGAGCAACAAGCCAAACCAATGGAGGGTATAAAAGCTCCACACGAAGTAAACAAACTTCGAAACACCGTGTCAGTCAAGTGGCTGAAACCGCTGAGGCTAATGACTATGCGTGTAGTGTTGTCAACAAACTAACCACCACCGATGATGACGGAATCGATGTTGAGGTGGGTGGTGTGAGAATCAACGCTATTGTAGACTCCGGTGCCAGATGTAATGTAATAGACAGGAAACAGTGGCAGTACCTCAAGGACAAGGGTGTCGATTGTATCTCCAAGAAAGGGCAGAAGGAACTCTATGCATACGGAGGCAATACACAGCTTAAGATAGCTGGAACAGCTACTGTACAACACGTGGACACTGTACTTTCAGACTTAGAGTTAATTGTGTTCGAGGACCAGGGACAGTCACTGCTAGGACGCGAGACAAGCGACACGGCTAGGTATACTGAGGATCGGTCCGAACATTATGAACATTTCAAGCACCAGCACTAGTACTACTGGATCTGGGCTTGAAAAGAAACTGTTTGACAAGTACTCAGAGTGTTTCGAGGGACTAGGCAAGTTGAAAAACTACCAGTTAACTGTGCCGATAGATCCAACTGTGACACCAGTCGATCAACCACTGAGACGCGTACCGTACAATATTCGCGAGAAATTGGAGAACAAGCTTGACGAGCTTGAAGAATTTGACATTATTGAAAAGACTAATGGGCCAAGTTTGTGGGTATCGCCCGTGGTGGTCGTGCCCAAATCCGACAATGATATTCGCGTGTGCGTAGATATGCGTCGTGCGAACGCAGCCGTCCAGCGGGAACGACATCCCATTCCAACAGTGGATGAGGTGTTACAGGACTTGAATAACAGTAAACTGTTAAGCAAAGTTGATGTAAAATGAGCATACCATCAGATAGAACTTTCGCCTGAATCTAGGGATATTACCACATTTGTAACACATAAAGAATTGTACAGGTACAAAAGGCATGATGAGATAGTTGAGAGAGCAATATGTGTTCAGAGAGATGCAGGTCTCACTTTGAATATGGACAAGTGTCGTTTCAGTATGCCGAAGCTAGAATTCATGGGGCATGTGTTGTCCGAGCGGGGTATCGGACCAGCCGAGGTCAAAGTTAAAGCGGTTGTTGACGCGCGAGAACCCGAGAGCGCGAGTGAAGTTAAGAGCTTCCCAGGGTTAGTCAGTTCATCCCTGACCTTTCCACGGTGTCCGCTCCGCTACGCCAACTGACGAAGAAGACTGAACCATTTGTATGGGGTCGCGAACAACAGCAGTCATTCGATACGTTGAAAAAGAGCCTAGGCAACGCGGAAACTCTTGGTTACTATGACAAGAACGTGACAAGAACGCACGAACACATGTAATCACTGACGCTAGCCCGGTTGGTCTGGGGGCTGTGCTCGTTCAAGCACAACATGACGAATATCGCGTGATATGTTACGCGAGTCGAAGCTTAAGCGACACGGAGCGTTGCTACTCCCAAACCGAAAGGGAGGCGCTAGCAATCGTTTGGGCCTGTGAGCGGTTTCATGTCTATTTGTACGGAACATATTTTGAGTTGCTGGCCGACCACAAGCCGCTTGAATGCATATACAGTACACGATCGAAGCCCTGTGCGAGAATCGAACGATGGGTGTCGCTAATGCAGCAGTACAAGTATTCGGTGCGATACATACCAGGACTGCTATCGAAGGCGAAGCCGACTGAAAAAGTGGGTCACGCAACCGAAGCGTACAGCCTGTTTGTCGCGAAAGAATCTACACCGTCTGCGATGACAACCAAAGAGGTTGAAAGGGCATCAGAGTTTGACCCAGAACTTCAGGACATCAAAGACCGCTTAAAGGTGGGACAATGATATTTGTGTCCTTATAAGGAATACTTACCGGTACGAGGTGAATTGTCGGCTATTGGTATGCTAGTTCTGCCTGGAACTAGAATTGTCATTCCGAAAGAGCTCCGAAGTCGTGTACTTGCGTTGGCTCATGAGGGTCATCCCGGTATCGTTGGAGTGAAACAGAGGCTTCGTACCAAAGTCTGGTGGCCGGGATACGCGAAAGATATCGAGAAACACTGTAAGTGTTGTTTTGGGTGCCAGTTAGTAAGTCAACCATCCAAACCAGACCCGGTGTCGTGAACTGAGTTACCTTCGTTACCATGGCAACAGTTAGACGCGGATTTGTTAGGACCCTTAACCACAGGAGATTATGTGTTTGTTGTTGTCGACTACTATAGTCGGTGGGTCGAAGCTGAAATCACGAAAACCACGATATCCGAGAAAATTTCCAAACTTCTCTCCAAGATATTTGTCACACATGGCTTACCCTGTTCGATCCAGACGAATAATGGGCCACAGTTCATAAGTGACCACTTTCGAGACTATTTGCAGGAGAATGGTATTGCCCATCATAAAACTACTCCGTTATGGCCGCAATCTAACGGTCAGGTCGAAAGGCAAAATCGCTCTGTTATGAACCGAATCCGAATTTCTCAAGCTAATGGTCGTAATTGGAAAGATGATCTTGACGATTACTTGCTGATGTACCGAAGTGATGTACTGTTCAATCGTTTCATTTGATTGTTGTTCCATACTTCTGAAAACATGCCGCTCGTAAGGCAAGTTCGCCTGGGGGGGTGAAATATTTCAGGAGCGCATCGACAGTCTTTTTATAGTTGTCGTCTCCCTCCCCCGCCGGTAAAGTATAGAAAATATCTTGAACTGCCATCCCGGCAGTGTGGAGCAGTAATGCATTTTTCTGGTCCGCTTTGGTGACTCCCTACCCGACCGCATACAATTCAAATGCACGAATCCATCGTTTCCACCTGCCGCTGATACCACTCGTTTCAGATGTATCGAACAGTGGGATGGAGTGAACATCCGCTAATACTACGGCTGCCATCACGTAAATGAGTTCCTGAGCCGTCCTCGTCGCCAAGTTGTAGTGTATGGGAAGGTCACTTAAGACCGATGCACGTGGAATAATAATTCAGTCGCTTTCAGATACAATGGTCGCCATGCTCTGTTTATTCCCGGAAGTCACGTCACAATACATAAGGCGTGTATAATATATATAATGGTAGGACTGGAGTCCGGACCGGATTCACATATACACTACATGTTCCACAATACGGAATTCCCGCTTCAGTAATATGACTTTAATAACTTATTGAACAAAGATTTAGCCAACCAGAAAATTGAATTTGAAAAAAAGGAACAACTGTGAGTTAAGGCTTTAGCACGGCAATTGTCGAGTTTCTGTTTCAGGACTCAGATTTTGAATTGCCCAATCTACCATTTCTATGATAATTTGTTAAGTCTAATAGTTTCTTTGATTTATGACAATTGGCTCACATATCTTTGAAATCAATAGATCGACCTGTTATTAACTATGTGATGAGACTACAGGCAGTATTCCTGTCCAACAGCCGGAGTGGCGACAGTAACATCAGCCAAAACACAAGTACGTACCAGAAAGAGTTGCATGCCGTGCATTGGGCGTGCATAATTTGGATGTGCGCCTCGTTTCCGTTATTAGGTAGGATTAGAGTGCACATTTATCTTCCTGACTGCAGTAACAGGAAATCTCGCGATGTCTCGTCCAAAATGTTGGTACACTGGCGTGTGATTGACATGTATCGTTTACATGCCATCATTACTACAGACAGTAGTTTTCAAAACAGTTTTAAGGAAGAACTAGCGTGACGATCATGCGATATGTCCATAAGAACCCACGTGATATATTGTTATACTGTTTGGTTGTTTATAGTGATCAGTGTCACTTTATCCGGACTTCCGAAAACAAAATTGTTTGATACATTCATCATGACGTAAATGTAAGAGATAATGGTTTTGCATAGAAATTGCCGTCAATGATATGATGAACTCAGAAAACATGAACGTACTTCATACTAAA
>NW_018403529.1:35797-36261 GCF_002113885.1 Mizuhopecten yessoensis | reverse complement strand
ATGGAAATACGTGTTCCCGAGCAACAATGACATAACAATGGATATACGTGGTCCCGAGCAACACTGATATAACAATGGAAATACGTGTCCCCGAGCAACACTGACATAACAATGGAAATAGGTGTTCCCGAGCAACATTGACATAACAATGGCAATACGTGTTCCCGAGCAACACTGACATAACAAGGGAAATACGTGTTCCCGAGCAACACTGACATAGCAATGGAAATACGTGTTCCCGAGCAACATTGACATAACAATGGCAATACGTGTTCCCGAGCAACACTGACATAACAATGGAAATACGTGTTCCCGTGCAACACTGACATATCAATGGAAGTACGTGTTACCGAGCAACACTGACATAACAATGGAAATACGTGGTTCCGAGCAACACTGACATAGCAATGGAAATACGTGTTCCCGAGCAACATTGACATAACAATGGAAATACGTGTTCCCGA
>NW_018403529.1:7960-30886 GCF_002113885.1 Mizuhopecten yessoensis | reverse complement strand
TGACATAACAATGGAAATACGTGTTCCCGAGCAACACTGACATAACAATGGAAATACGTAGTCCCGAGCAACACTGACATAACAATGAAAATACGTGTTCCGGAGCAACATTGACATAACAATGGAAATACGTGTTCCCGGGCAACATTGACATAAGAATGGAAATACGTGTTCCCGAACAACACTGACATAACAATGGAAATACGTTTTCCCGAGTAACTCTGACATAACAATGGAAATACGTGTTCCGGAACACGTATTTTCATTGTTATGTCAGTGTGCTATGTCAGTGTTGCTCGGGAACACGTAGTTCCATTATTATGTCAGTGTTGCTCGGGAACACGTAGTTCCATTATTATGTCAGTGTTGCTCGGGAACAGGTATTGCCATTGTTATGTCTGTGTTGCTCGGGAACACGTATTTCCATTATTATGTCAGTGTTGCTCGGGAACACGTATTTCCATTGTTATGTCAATGGAAATACGTGTTCCCGAGCAACACTGACATAACAATAGAAAAACGTGTTCCCGAGCAACACTGACATAACAATGGAAATACGTTTTCCCGAGTAACACTGACATAACAATGGAAATACGTGTTCCCGAGCAACATTGACATAAGAATGGAGATACGTGTTCCCGAACAACACTGACATAACAATGGAAATACGTGGTCCTGAGCAACACTGACATAACAATGGAAAGACGTGTTCCTGAGCAACATTGACATAACAACGGAAATACGTGTTCTCGAGCAACACTGACATAACAAAGAAAAACGTGTTCCCGAGCAACACTGACATAACAATGCAAATATGAGTTCCCGAGCAACATTGACATAACCATGGAAATAAGTGTTCCCGAGCAACACTGACATAACAATGTAAATACGTGTTCCCGAGCAACACTGACATAACAATGCAAATATGAGTTCCCGAGCAACATTGACATAACCATGGAAATACGTGTTTGACATAAGAATGGAAATACGTGTTCCCGAACAACACTGACATAACAATGGAAATACGTGGTCCCGAGCAATACTGACATAACAATGGGAATACGTGTTCCCGAGCAACACTGACATAACCTGACATAACAATAGAAAAACGTGTTCCCGAGCAACACTGACATAACAATGTAAATACGTGTTCCCGAGCAACACTGACATAACAATGCAAATATGAGTTCCCGAGCAACATTGACATAACCATGGAAATACGTGTTCCGAGCAATACTGACATAACAATGGGAATACGTGTTCCCGAGCAACACTGACATATCAATGGAAATACGTGTTCCCGAGCAACACTGACATATCAATGGAAATACGTGTTCCCGAGCAACACTGACTTAACAATGGAAATACGTGTTCCCGAGCAATACTGACATAACAATGGGAATACGTGTTCCCGAGCAACATTGACATACCAATGGAAATACCTGTTCCCGAGCAACATTGACATAACAATGCAAATACGTGTTCCCGAGCAACACTGACATATCAATGGAAATACGTGTTCCCGAGCAACACTGATATAACAATGGAAATACGTGTTCCCGAGCAGCAACACTGACATAACAATGGAAATACGAGTTCCCGAGCAACATTGACATAACCATGGAAATACGTGTTCCGAGCAATACTGACATAACAATGGGAATACGTGTTCCCGAGCAACATTGACATACCAATGGAAATACCTGTTCCCGAGCAACATTGACATAACAATGGCAATACGCGTTCCCGAGTAACACTGACATAACAATGGAAAGACGTGTTCCCGAGCAACATTGACATAAGAATGGAGATACGTGTTCCCGAACAACACTGACATAACAATGGAAATACGTGTTACCGAGCAACACTGACATAACAATGGAAATATATGTTCCCGAGCAACATTGACATAACCATGGAAATAAGTGTTCCCGAGCAACACTGACATAACAATAGAAAAGCGTGTTCCCGAGCAACACTGACATAACAATGGATATACGTTTTCCCGAGTAACACTGACATAACAATGGAAAGACGTGTTCCCGAGCAACATTGACATAAGAATGGAGATACGTGTTCCCGAACAACACTGACATAACAATGGAAATACGTGGTCCTGAGCAACACTGAGATAACAATGGAAATACGTGTTCCTGAGCAGCAACACTGACATAACAATGGAAATACGTTTTCCCGAGCAACACTGACATAACAATGGAAACACGTGTTCCCGAGCAACACTGACATAACAATAGAAATACGTGTTCCCGAGCAACACTGACATAACCTGACATAACAATAGAAAAACGTGTTCCCGAGCAACACTGACATAACAATGCAAATATGAGTTCCCGAGCAACATTGACATAACCATGGAAATACGTGTTCCCGATCAACACTGAAATAACAATGGAAACACGTGTTCCCGAGCAAAACTGACATAACAATGGAAATACGTGTTCCTGAGCAACATTGACATAACAATGGAAATACGTGTTCCCGAGTAACACTGACATAACAATGGAAATACGTGTCCCCGAGCAACATTGACATAAGAATGGAAATACGTGTTCCAGAACAACACTGACATAACAATGGAAATACGTGGTCCTGAGCAACACTGAGATAACAATGGAAATACGTGTTCCTGAGCAGCAACACTGACATAACAATGGAAATACGAGTTCCCGAGCAACATTGACATAACCATGGAAATAAGTGTTCCCGAGCAACACTGACATAACAATAGAAAAACGTGTTCCCGAGCAACACTGACATAACAATGTAAATACGTGTTCCCGAGCAACACTGACATATCAATGGAAATACGTGTTCCCGAGCAACACTGACATAACAATGGAAATATGTGTTCCCGAGCAACATTGACATAACCATGGAAATACGTGTTCCCGAGCAACACTGACATAACAATGGAAATACGTGTTCCCGAGCAGCAACACTGACATAACAATGGAAATACGTGTTCCCGAGCAGCAACACTGACATAACAATGGCAATACGTGTTCCCGAGCGGAGACAACTCTGTCTAACAGGTGGGCTATTGGCCGTGTAATGATCATACGGTTACGATGTAAACTTCAGGTTTCTACAATTATGATTAAACTTATATATTGTAATAATATTGTAAATTAAAGCAACAAAATTATATTTTAATAAACGTTTTAAGTGATTTCCGAATGTCAATGGAAACGGTTGATGTAAACTTTGTAAAAGTAAATTTAATAGTTATTTTTTTTTATTTGCATTATATGTGTCAAGTCTGCTGTTCTTTCTACAAAACATGAGCAACATTTATGTGACAAATATGGTTATGAAGACAATTAACCCCATGAATTCATTTGTTACATTTGTATATGAACAATTGAACACTGACCTCACACAATATCTTATAGATCATAGAAAACAACGCCCAAATTACTGGGAAGACTAGGGCAGCAACTCTATTTTGTCTCAGGCAATGCCTTAATATTATAACAGTTGAACAAAGTACTTGTCATAGCAGAAGTTCAAAGTTTGTTTTAGTATTTCTACTAAAGGTGAGAATTCCTGTTTGCCCGATTTTGTAGTGAGAACCCCCCTTTACTCCTATGTGTTGGCAGTATAGCATAAGCATTCCTTGTTTTCTTTTGCCTGTGTGAAATTTACCGAAGGTATGATCCCCGAAAAGATATATTCTTATAAAAAGATATAATTATTGTTTTGGTTTACGACAAATGTATCGTGTTGTCGAAACAGACTAGAGAAGGGTGAAGGCGGAAACAATATATCAGTTATATTTTTTATAGAATTGTATGCGATACGTCTATAATGGCGTTGGAAGGCGAACAGTGCCTAACACCTGTGTTATAACGGGGAGTAACCAGTACATGTACATCCCATTTCTATAGTATCCCTGAGAGACTATCAATACACCAATTTTCGCTGCATTCTCCTTGTCATTTAGCTCTCTTTTTCTTACGCATCATTGTTGTAAATCCTTCTGAACGTGTTTTTTACATCATTGAAATGTACATATATGTTTTTGGGGAAACGATAGGTGCGCTTAACCTTTCAGTATTACATAGCTCTTCTATGTTTACGTGTACAAAACCTGCGCACGCCCTGTAATCTCGCGATATCTGTCTTATATAAAACTATTTCTATTTTAACCTTTTTAACAAAAACACTCAAATGATCGTACAATCCAGTCAGATAAAGAAATTTGAATCAAACATAAAGTCCTGTTTCAATTTCTCGCACTCTAATGCTAATTTTTAGCTCAGCTTTTTTCTTAATCAGGATTTTGGTTTGGATTTAATGTTCGAAGACCGAGCAACGACTTTAGATCCGAATGACTCAGTCTGAAGCGAGAGCTATACTACTCGCCGGGTTTTCATGTTCACTCATCGTTGCAACTCTAAGATAAAAGACCACTGGAAACATGGAAACCGTCAAAAATGTAATCATCTCCTAATTATATAAAATATTCAAGCGATAACGGAAGATGTTTTTTTCGTGAGTGAATAAACTAATATGTAATCCGGAAATTTACATTCAATACTTTCGATTCGAAAGTGCTGAATATATTTTCTATTGTTGGCCTCATATTTATACAGTAATGTGCAGTGTTTAGGTTAGAAGTGGAGTCCAAAAATAACAATTCCGATTAAGATTTATATTTTTTTGCCATAGCTAAACATCAAAACATTGCTGCATCCATTAGGAAAAAGAATAAGAATATCCGGAAATCAAAGAGAAAAAAAGATCGATGTATCGGCGCTCATCCTTTAATCTTGGACACGAAACTACTGCTAACTGTAAGCTGTTCACATTCATTTGAAATAGTTTCCTTTTGGTTGAAACGAAACACTTTATATTTCGGGTGATTCTTTATGAACTCGCTATTAGCATTGCTCCCGGTCACGTTAATTTATCCGTCACTTTGTAAGCAGATATGACTACGATAAATGCACGGGAAGTGAAGTTTGGGAAGTGCGCTAGTCGTGTGTAATTGAGATTCACAGTCCATGACGTGCACTAGTCGTGTTTAATTGAGATTCACAGTCCATGACGACTCCCGTTATTGACTATTAACGAATACGGTATCGGTGTTTGTAATCCGGAATCGTATGTTAGTATGCATTAACAAAACAACACAGTTGTCATGGTAATATTAACTAGTTGCCGTTGTAAAAAACGTTGTCGCTTTGATATATTTTCATAAATACTGCACGAAATGAATTCTTAATTTATTTTACGACTATGAAATAAGTCAATTCAACCTATATTTATGACTCTCTTTGGCCCGGATGGAAGCGCGCAGAGGGTTTCAATGTGGGAGGAAACCGGAGAACTCGTAGAAATAGAGAAAACCGGCGTGGTTTGTGTTGTCAATGATGTCTGTGTTATCAATGTTGTCTGTGTTGTCAATGATGTCTGTGTTATCAATGTTGTCTGTGTTGTTCGTGTTGTCAATGTTGTCTGTGTTGTTCGTGTGCAGTTTACTGTGTTACTTGTGTTGTCCGTGTTGTCCTCGTTGTAAATGTTGTCCATGTTGTCCATGTTGTCAATGTTGTCTGTGTTGTTTGTGTTGTTAATGTTGTCCATGTTGTCAATGTTGTCTGTGTTGTCTGTGTGTAATTTACTGTGTTACTTGTGTTGTCCGTGTTGTTAATGTTGTCCATAATGTCCGTGTTGTCAGTGTTGTCCGTGTTGTCAATATTGTCTGTGTTGTCTGTGTGCAGCTAATTGTGTTACTTGTGTTGTCCGTGTTGTCCTCGTTGTTAATGTTGTCCATGTTGTCAATATTGTCTGTGTTGTTTGTGTTGTCAATGTTGTCTGTGCTGTTCGTGTTGTCAATGTTGTCTGTGCTGTTTGTGTTGTCAATGTTGTAAGTGTGCAGTTTAATGTGTTACTTGTGTTGTCCATGTTGTCCGTGTTGTCAGTGTTGTCCATGTTGTCAATGTTGTCTGTGTGCAGTTTACTGTGTTACTTGTGTTGTCCGTGTTGTTAATGTTGTCCATAATGTCCGTGTTGTCAGTGTTGTCCGTGTTGTAAATGTTGTCTGTGTTGTTCGTGTTGTCAATATTGTCTGTGTTGTCTGTGTGCAGCTAATTGTGTTACTTGTGTTGTCCGTGTTGTCCTCGTTGTTAATGTTGTCCATGTTGTCAATGTTGTCTGTGTTGTTTGTGTTGTCAATGGTGTCTGTGCTGTTCGTGTTGTCAATGTTGTCTGCTGTTTGTGTTGTCAATGTTGTAAGTGTGCAGTTTAATATGTTACTTGTGTTGTCCATGTTGTCCATGTTGTCCGTGTTGTCAGTGTTGTCCATGTTGTCAATGTTGTCTGTGTTGTTTGTGTTGTCAATGTTGTCTGTGCTGTTTGTGTTGTCAATGTTGTCTGTGTTGTCTGTGTGCAGTTTACTGTGTTACTTGTGTTCCCGTGTTGTCCGTGTTGTTAATGTTGTCCGTGTTGTCAGTGTTGTCCGTGTTGTTAATGTTGTCTGTGTTGTTCGTGTTGTCAATATTGTCTGTTGTCTGTGTGCAGTTTACTGTGTTACTTGTGTTGTCCGTGTTGTTAATGTTGTCCGTGTTGTTAATGTTGTCTGTGTTGTTTGTGTTGTCAATGTTTTCTGTGTTGTTTGTGTTGTCAATGTTATCTGTATTGTTCGTGTTGTCAATGTTATCTGTGTGTATTTTACTGTGCTACTTGTGTTGTCCGTGTTGTCAATGTTGTCTGTGTTGTTTGTGTTTTCAATGTTGACTGTGTTGTCAATGTTGTCTGTATACAGTTTACTGTGTTACTTGTGTTGTCCGTGTTGTCAATGTTGTTTGTGTTGTCCGTGTTGTCAATGTTGTTTGTGTTATTTGTGTTGCCAATGTTGTCCATATTGTTTGTTTCTTGTTTTTGCTGGAATATATTTGTTTGTGATGTTAATGTTTTGTCGGTATTGTTGTTGTTGTGAAGCATTTTATATTTTGTTTTGTGGGTGTGCTTGTGTGTCCCGTCGGTGGAACCTTTGTGTTGTTGCCAAAGGTACATGTAATAGGATTGTGTCACCATTTCTCAGTAGATTTTTTTAAAATTTGTAGTTATGCTGCTTTGAAGTAAAGAACATTTTCTGCCACAAAACAAATATAGGTGGTCAGAATTTTAAGGATTTTAAATGTAAATGTATATAAAATGGAGTGAATTTTGAAAAAAGAAAATGAAAGACACAATTGTATGCAAAATAATGTCAATAACAATCATACTGACATAGATTAGTATTGCATTAATGTATATCAATTTAATTAGTGCTGAAATTGTGTTAAATTAATTATCTATAGACAATTGAAAATTGACATTTTATAATAAAACCATATACACAGAGTAAATGCATGTAAGAGTTATCGTTCTTGAAAAACTTCACAGTAGTGAAATAGGTAGCCGGTTTCCTGAAGTACAGAAAAAATAAACACATGTGACTCACTGATAAAATAAAACCTGAATGAATGCCTGAATTGCTTTGAAAGACTTTAATATTGAGAGAACACACTGTTCTGTCAATAATAAACATACAATATTCATCAGTTTAATATTAGACATTAGAATATGCGGAAATTGTGATACTGTCTCCCTACATTGGATTTTCAAACTAGTGATGTACTTCCTATTTCCGTTTATCAATACACTCTTATGACCTTAAAATCTTATTCAGTAGATTTTAATATGAATGAAATTATAAACTTTGTTATATAGATTTTGTTATAAAATCAAATATAATCTTTGTTGAGAAGATTTTATCATGAAGTCAATTATAATCTTTGTTAAGTAGATTTTATTATGAAGTTAACATTTGAAACTATTATGTAGATTTCAATATGAAATAATTTCAAAATCTATTTAGAAATTCAAAAATTTGCAAGAAACCAATGAAAAATATAATATATATCTATTAATAACGGTAACTACAGATCCCGACCTGTTAACGTTGATTCCTTTTTCTACGGTTTTCAATTACAGCACTCAAACTTCTTTTTGTACAAGTTCAGTTTTTGATCCTATAGTTTGACATAGTAAAATAAACACTCAGGTCTAAGACGTCATTCTGTAAAATAAGGCTATGTACCTTAAATGACTATAATGTAAATCATAGCGGGATTACTGCGGGCTATATAGCGTTAACTCGCGACAATCTGACATCGGTAGGATTTTACTTAACTCTCATTTAGTATGTACTTTTACATGAACTGAAAAAAATCGAGTTAATGTTGTTTTTTCTTCTAAAATCTCGTTATTTTGTGTTAGAGTATGAGCTTGTTACCTCATTACGGCGCTGTCAACCCTGTAACATCCATACGCCTCTGACGACGTACCATTCCCAGGGGTCCGTCATAACGTACGTACATACAACGATCCGGGCTTACCTCCCTTCAGATTACTCTCTACCAATAGGCGATTGATCTATATATCTGTATACTTATTTTGTTATTTGTCATGCATAAAAAAGGAAAGTGTGATGTAGAACATTTCGGAATCAGTATCCTAAATATAACCTATACGGGTCGTAGAGGGCTACCAGATGTACCAGAGGTATGGTTATGGCTAAAATTGATATAACCGTTATGTCGATGGTTACCAATAATATAACCGTTATGTCGATGGTTACCAATAATATAACCGTTATATCGATGATTACCAATAATATAACCGTTATATCGATGGTTACCAATAATATAACCGTTATGTCGATGGTTACCAATAATATAACCGTTATGTCGATGGTTACCAATAATATAACCGTTATGTCGATGGTTACCAATAATGTGACCGTTATGTCGACGGTTACCAATAATATAACCGTTATGCAAAGGGTTTGTTACGTTAATGGTCACTAGGAGTGACCGGAAAGCCGCTGCTCGTTCAATGGACGGAGAACCCAGAGAATAGTCCACCCAATTATTGGCACGGCTCAATTACAAGATATAAAACGAAAGCTATTATCTTGTAATTGGGTTACATGTTTTTATATTGTTTGAAATGGAGACATTGCTTTGCAACTATTTTGTCCTATGTTACTAGAACAGACACACAGCATACACAATTTTGAATTTGAAAATATTTAACGAAGAAATCTATATAACTAAGCAAGGTGCGACGTTAAAGATAATCCATTTTCCAATAAAATAGGTGTTTATAAGCAAATCGCGAAACAGCTTCTGAAAGACTGGAGGACTCTATTGTATTGTGAACTGTTATCTGCTATCAACCTGTTAGTAGGCTTTATTAAACAAACCCATATCAACAGAGGCGAGGTCTTCTGTCAGGCTCACACACAGCAATCAAAGAAAACACTGTGTCAAAGATTAATCGGCCGGTTGGTATTCGTCGAGCAGGTCAACGGCATATCGTTGTTTGACATTTTCGAAAGCTTTGTATGGAATATCTACCGATAGAAAGCATCTATAACAACACTTGTACTCGACATACAGCACATTAGAAAAAAACTCATGCTGAAACAAAATGGCGGCAAGTTCTTAAACACCAGAAGAAAGAGTTCATCCAAAAGAAAGAAAACGTTTGTTTCTACAGAGCAGTAAAGAACAACATCATGCTAGCTTTTCACCTATATTACCATAAAGATAGCCGAGTAAGGAATATCCTACAGGAATAGGATGGTAGCTTTTCACCTATATTACCATAAAGATAGCCGAGTAAGGAATGTCCTACAGGAACAGGATGGTAGCTTTTCACCTATATTACCATAAAGATAGCCGAGTAAGGAATGTCCTACAGGAACAGGATGGTAGCTTTTCACCTATATTACCATAAAGATAGCCGAGTAAGGAATGTCCTACAGGAACAGGATGGTAGCTTTTCACCTATATTACCATAAAGATAGCCGAGTAAGGAATGTCCTACAGGAACAGGATGGTAGCTTTTCACCTATATTACCATAAAGATAGCCGAGTAAGGAATGTCCTACAGGAACAGGATGGTAGCTTTTCACCTATATTACCATAAAGATAGCCGAGTAAGGAATGTCCTACAGGAACAGGATGGTAGCTTTTCACCTATATTACCATAAAGATAGCCGAGTAAGGAATGTCCTACAGGAACAGGATGGTAGCTTTTCACCTATATTACCATAAAGATAGCCGAGTAAGGAATGTCCTACAGGAACAGGATGGTAGCTTTTCACCTATATTACCATAAAGATAGCCGAGTAAGGAATGTCCTACAGGAACAGGATGGTAGCTTTTCACCTATATTACCATAAAGATAGCCGAGTAAGGAATGTCCTACAGGAACAGGATGGTAGCTTTTCACCTATATTACCATAAAGATAGCCGAGTAAGGAATGTCCTACAGGAACAGGATGGTAGCTTTTCACCTATATTACCATAAAGATAGCCGAGTAAGGAATGTCCTACAGGAACAGGATGGTAGCTTTTCACCTATATTACCATAAAGATAGCCGAGTAAGGAATGTCCTACAGGAACAGGATGGTAGCTTTTCACCTATATTACCATAAAGATAGCCGAGTAAGGAATGTCCTACAGGAACAGGATGGTAGCTTTTCACCTATATTACCATAAAGATAGCCGAGTAAGGAATGTCCTACAGGAACAGGATGGTAGCTTTTCACCTATATTACCATAAAGATAGCCGAGTAAGGAATGTCCTACAGGAACAGGATGGTAGCTTTTCACCTATATTACCATAAAGATAGCCGAGTAAGGAATGTCCTACAGGAACAGGATGGTAGCTTTTCACCTATATTACCATAAAGATAGCCGAGTAAGGAATGTCCTACAGGAACAGGATGGTAGCTTTTCACCTATATTACCATAAAGATAGCCGAGTAAGGAATGTCCTACAGGAACAGGATGGTAGCTTTTCACCTATATTACCATAAAGATAGCCGAGTAAGGAATGTCCTACAGGAACAGGATGGTAGCTTTTCACCTATATTACCATAAAGATAGCCGAGTAAGGAATGTCCTACAGGAACAGGATGGTAGCTTTTCACCTATATTACCATAAAGATAGCCGAGTAAGGAATGTCCTACAGGAACAGGATGGTAGCTTTTCACCTATATTACCATAAAGATAGCCGAGTAAGGAATGTCCTACAGGAACAGGATGGTAGCTTTTCACCTATATTACCATAAAGATAGCCGAGTAAGGAATGTCCTACAGGAACAGGATGGTAGCTTTTCACCTATATTACCATAAAGATAGCCGAGTAAGGAATGTCCTACAGGAACAGGATGGTAGCTTTTCACCTATATTACCATAAAGATAGCCGAGTAAGGAATGTCCTACAGGAACAGGATGGTAGCTTTTCACCTATATTACCATAAAGATAGCCGAGTAAGGAATGTCCTACAGGAACAGGATGGTAGCTTTTCACCTATATTACCATAAAGATAGCCGAGTAAGGAATGTCCTACAGGAACAGGATGGTAGCTTTTCACCTATATTACCATAAAGATAGCCGAGTAAGGAATGTCCTACAGGAACAGGATGGTAGCTTTTCACCTATATTACCATAAAGATAGCCGAGTAAGGAATGTCCTACAGGAACAGGATGGTAGCTTTTCACCTATATTACCATAAAGATAGCCGAGTAAGGAATGTCCTACAGGAACAGGATGGTAGCTTTTCACCTATATTACCATAAAGATAGCCGAGTAAGGAATGTCCTACAGGAACAGGATGGTAGCTTTTCACCTATATTACCATAAAGATAGCCGAGTAAGGAATGTCCTACAGGAACAGGATGGTAGCTTTTCACCTATATTACCATAAAGATAGCCGAGTAAGGAATGTCCTACAGGAACAGGATGGTAGCTTTTCACCTATATTACCATAAAGATAGCCGAGTAAGGAATGTCCTACAGGAACAGGATGGTAGCTTTTCACCTATATTACCATAAAGATAGCCGAGTAAGGAATGTCCTACAGGAACAGGATGGTAGCTTTTCACCTATATTACCATAAAGATAGCCGAGTAAGGAATGTCCTACAGGAACAGGATGGTAGCTTTTCACCTATATTACCATAAAGATAGCCGAGTAAGGAATGTCCTACAGGAACAGGATGGTAGCTTTTCACCTATATTACCATAAAGATAGCCGAGTAAGGAATGTCCTACAGGAACAGGATGGTAGCTTTTCACCTATATTACCATAAAGATAGCCGAGTAAGGAATGTCCTACAGGAACAGGATGGTAGCTTTTCACCTATATTACCATAAAGATAGCCGAGTAAGGAATGTCCTACAGGAACAGGATGGTAGCTTTTCACCTATATTACCATAAAGATAGCCGAGTAAGGAATGTCCTACAGGAACAGGATGGTAGCTTTTCACCTATATTACCATAAAGATAGCCGAGTAAGGAATGTCCTACAGGAACAGGATGGTAGCTTTTCACCTATATTACCATAAAGATAGCCGAGTAAGGAATGTCCTACAGGAACAGGATGGTAGCTTTTCACCTATATTACCATAAAGATAGCCGAGTAAGGAATGTCCTACAGGAACAGGATGGTAGCTTTTCACCTATATTACCATAAAGATAGCCGAGTAAGGAATGTCCTACAGGAACAGGATGGTAGCTTTTCACCTATATTACCATAAAGATAGCCGAGTAAGGAATGTCCTACAGGAACAGGATGGTAGCTTTTCACCTATATTACCATAAAGATAGCCGAGTAAGGAATGTCCTACAGGAACAGGATGGTAGCTTTTCACCTATATTACCATAAAGATAGCCGAGTAAGGAATGTCCTACAGGAACAGGATGGTAGCTTTTCACCTATATTACCATAAAGATAGCCGAGTAAGGAATGTCCTACAGGAACAGGATGGTAGCTTTTCACCTATATTACCATAAAGATAGCCGAGTAAGGAATGTCCTACAGGAACAGGATGGTAGCTTTTCACCTATATTACCATAAAGATAGCCGAGTAAGGAATGTCCTACAGGAACAGGATGGTAGCTTTTCACCTATATTACCATAAAGATAGCCGAGTAAGGAATGTCCTACAGGAACAGGATGGTAGCTTTTCACCTATATTACCATAAAGATAGCCGAGTAAGGAATGTCCTACAGGAACAGGATGGTAGCTTTTCACCTATATTACCATAAAGATAGCCGAGTAAGGAATGTCCTACAGGAACAGGATGGTAGCTTTTCACCTATATTACCATAAAGATAGCCGAGTAAGGAATGTCCTACAGGAACAGGATGGTAGCTTTTCACCTATATTACCATAAAGATAGCCGAGTAAGGAATGTCCTACAGGAACAGGATGGTAGCTTTTCACCTATATTACCATAAAGATAGCCGAGTAAGGAATGTCCTACAGGAACAGGATGGTAGCTTTTCACCTATATTACCATAAAGATAGCCGAGTAAGGAATGTCCTACAGGAACAGGATGGTAGCTTTTCACCTATATTACCATAAAGATAGCCGAGTAAGGAATGTCCTACAGGAACAGGATGGTAGCTTTTCACCTATATTACCATAAAGATAGCCGAGTAAGGAATGTCCTACAGGAACAGGATGGTAGCTTTTCACCTATATTACCATAAAGATAGCCGAGTAAGGAATGTCCTACAGGAACAGGATGGTAGCTTTTCACCTATATTACCATAAAGATAGCCGAGTAAGGAATGTCCTACAGGAACAGGATGGTAGCTTTTCACCTATATTACCATAAAGATAGCCGAGTAAGGAATGTCCTACAGGAACAGGATGGTAGCTTTTCACCTATATTACCATAAAGATAGCCGAGTAAGGAATGTCCTACAGGAACAGGATGGTAGCTTTTCACCTATATTACCATAAAGATAGCCGAGTAAGGAATGTCCTACAGGAACAGGATGGTAGCTTTTCACCTATATTACCATAAAGATAGCCGAGTAAGGAATGTCCTACAGGAACAGGATGGTAGCTTTTCACCTATATTACCATAAAGATAGCCGAGTAAGGAATGTCCTACAGGAACAGGATGGTAGCTTTTCACCTATATTACCATAAAGATAGCCGAGTAAGGAATGTCCTACAGGAACAGGATGGTAGCTTTTCACCTATATTACCATAAAGATAGCCGAGTAAGGAATGTCCTACAGGAACAGGATGGTAGCTTTTCACCTATATTACCATAAAGATAGCCGAGTAAGGAATGTCCTACAGGAACAGGATGGTAGCTTTTCACCTATATTACCATAAAGATAGCCGAGTAAGGAATGTCCTACAGGAACAGGATGGTAGCTTTTCACCTATATTACCATAAAGATAGCCGAGTAAGGAATGTCCTACAGGAACAGGATGGTAGCTTTTCACCTATATTACCATAAAGATAGCCGAGTAAGGAATGTCCTACAGGAACAGGATGGTAGCTTTTCACCTATATTACCATAAAGATAGCCGAGTAAGGAATGTCCTACAGGAACAGGATGGTAGCTTTTCACCTATATTACCATAAAGATAGCCGAGTAAGGAATGTCCTACAGGAACAGGATGGTAGCTTTTCACCTATATTACCATAAAGATAGCCGAGTAAGGAATGTCCTACAGGAACAGGATGGTAGCTTTTCACCTATATTACCATAAAGATAGCCGAGTAAGGAATGTCCTACAGGAACAGGATGGTAGCTTTTCACCTATATTACCATAAAGATAGCCGAGTAAGGAATGTCCTACAGGAACAGGATGGTAGCTTTTCACCTATATTACCATAAAGATAGCCGAGTAAGGAATGTCCTACAGGAACAGGATGGTAGCTTTTCACCTATATTACCATAAAGATAGCCGAGTAAGGAATGTCCTACAGGAACAGGATGGTAGCTTTTCACCTATATTACCATAAAGATAGCCGAGTAAGGAATGTCCTACAGGAACAGGATGGTAGCTTTTCACCTATATTACCATAAAGATAGCCGAGTAAGGAATGTCCTACAGGAACAGGATGGTAGCTTTTCACCTATATTACCATAAAGATAGCCGAGTAAGGAATGTCCTACAGGAACAGGATGGTAGCTTTTCACCTATATTACCATAAAGATAGCCGAGTAAGGAATGTCCTACAGGAACAGGATGGTAGCTTTTCACCTATATTACCATAAAGATAGCCGAGTAAGGAATGTCCTACAGGAACAGGATGGTAGCTTTTCACCTATATTACCATAAAGATAGCCGAGTAAGGAATGTCCTACAGGAACAGGATGGTAGCTTTTCACCTATATTACCATAAAGATAGCCGAGTAAGGAATGTCCTACAGGAACAGGATGGTAGCTTTTCACCTATATTACCATAAAGATAGCCGAGTAAGGAATGTCCTACAGGAACAGGATGGTAGCTTTTCACCTATATTACCATAAAGATAGCCGAGTAAGGAATGTCCTACAGGAACAGGATGGTAGCTTTTCACCTATATTACCATAAAGATAGCCGAGTAAGGAATGTCCTACAGGAACAGGATGGTAGCTTTTCACCTATATTACCATAAAGATAGCCGAGTAAGGAATGTCCTACAGGAACAGGATGGTAGCTTTTCACCTATATTACCATAAAGATAGCCGAGTAAGGAATGTCCTACAGGAACAGGATGGTAGCTTTTCACCTATATTACCATAAAGATAGCCGAGTAAGGAATGTCCTACAGGAACAGGATGGTAGCTTTTCACCTATATTACCATAAAGATAGCCGAGTAAGGAATGTCCTACAGGAACAGGATGGTAGCTTTTCACCTATATTACCATAAAGATAGCCGAGTAAGGAATGTCCTACAGGAACAGGATGGTAGCTTTTCACCTATATTACCATAAAGATAGCCGAGTAAGGAATGTCCTACAGGAACAGGATGGTAGCTTTTCACCTATATTACCATAAAGATAGCCGAGTAAGGAATGTCCTACAGGAACAGGATGGTAGCTTTTCACCTATATTACCATAAAGATAGCCGAGTAAGGAATGTCCTACAGGAACAGGATGGTAGCTTTTCACCTATATTACCATAAAGATAGCCGAGTAAGGAATGTCCTACAGGAACAGGATGGTAGCTTTTCACCTATATTACCATAAAGATAGCCGAGTAAGGAATGTCCTACAGGAACAGGATGGTAGCTTTTCACCTATATTACCATAAAGATAGCCGAGTAAGGAATGTCCTACAGGAACAGGATGGTAGCTTTTCACCTATATTACCATAAAGATAGCCGAGTAAGGAATGTCCTACAGGAACAGGATGGTAGCTTTTCACCTATATTACCATAAAGATAGCCGAGTAAGGAATGTCCTACAGGAACAGGATGGTAGCTTTTCACCTATATTACCATAAAGATAGCCGAGTAAGGAATGTCCTACAGGAACAGGATGGTAGCTTTTCACCTATATTACCATAAAGATAGCCGAGTAAGGAATGTCCTACAGGAACAGGATGGTAGCTTTTCACCTATATTACCATAAAGATAGCCGAGTAAGGAATGTCCTACAGGAACAGGATGGTAGCTTTTCACCTATATTACCATAAAGATAGCCGAGTAAGGAATGTCCTACAGGAACAGGATGGTAGCTTTTCACCTATATTACCATAAAGATAGCCGAGTAAGGAATGTCCTACAGGAACAGGATGGTAGCTTTTCACCTATATTACCATAAAGATAGCCGAGTAAGGAATGTCCTACAGGAACAGGATGGTAGCTTTTCACCTATATTACCATAAAGATAGCCGAGTAAGGAATGTCCTACAGGAACAGGATGGTAGCTTTTCACCTATATTACCATAAAGATAGCCGAGTAAGGAATGTCCTACAGGAACAGGATGGTAGCTTTTCACCTATATTACCATAAAGATAGCCGAGTAAGGAATGTCCTACAGGAACAGGATGGTAGCTTTTCACCTATATTACCATAAAGATAGCCGAGTAAGGAATGTCCTACAGGAACAGGATGGTAGCTTTTCACCTATATTACCATAAAGATAGCCGAGTAAGGAATGTCCTACAGGAACAGGATGGTAGCTTTTCACCTATATTACCATAAAGATAGCCGAGTAAGGAATGTCCTACAGGAACAGGATGGTAGCTTTTCACCTATATTACCATAAAGATAGCCGAGTAAGGAATGTCCTACAGGAACAGGATGGTAGCTTTTCACCTATATTACCATAAAGATAGCCGAGTAAGGAATGTCCTACAGGAACAGGATGGTAGCTTTTCACCTATATTACCATAAAGATAGCCGAGTAAGGAATGTCCTACAGGAACAGGATGGTAGCTTTTCACCTATATTACCATAAAGATAGCCGAGTAAGGAATGTCCTACAGGAACAGGATGGTAGCTTTTCACCTATATTACCATAAAGATAGCCGAGTAAGGAATGTCCTACAGGAACAGGATGGTAGCTTTTCACCTATATTACCATAAAGATAGCCGAGTAAGGAATGTCCTACAGGAACAGGATGGTAGCTTTTCACCTATATTACCATAAAGATAGCCGAGTAAGGAATGTCCTACAGGAACAGGATGGTAGCTTTTCACCTATATTACCATAAAGATAGCCGAGTAAGGAATGTCCTACAGGAACAGGATGGTAGCTTTTCACCTATATTACCATAAAGATAGCCGAGTAAGGAATGTCCTACAGGAACAGGATGGTAGCTTTTCACCTATATTACCATAAAGATAGCCGAGTAAGGAATAATCTAACAGTGAATGTTATTTAGAACATTTATGAGAGGAAAAGAATGCCAGTACAATTGATCTATTGTTGACAAAACTAAATCTGAAGATTTCGAAAAAACAGGAGGAGGAGATACTGAGAGCTGTCAACAGTGAGTAGGTTTCCAGGGGAGGTTGTGGAGTCGCCAACAACAAAATGGTATAAACTTTTAATGAACACTGGAAAGTCTTTGTTTGAAAACCATATCAAACTTGGACAGGACATACACTCAAATATCTACAGAACTGGATATCAACACGACTGGTGGCACTTTTGAAAAATTGGTAATATGTGTAGACACAGAATGCCAAAACAGGACAACACTACGTCATACAGCTGTTTCGTCCTTCTTGGACTCATTGGTGATGCTAGGGGTCAACACATTAGATATACCAACTGGTCTAAACGACTAATGAAACAGACCGGGAGGTACGTAAAACCTTTTCATTTAGGAATTTCAATATTAAGGACTTTCCACCCTTCGTAATACACATGTTTTTCTTGTCGTCATTTCCGTATTGCGTATAGGGCATTCCATTACCGTAGTGTAAATTATAGTAACACCGGGTAAACAATAGTACACGTGCGTGACGTGATATGTCAACACCCGATATCGAGACTTAACTTGGAAATGTGAAATCACACGTACTTCAGAAATAAAGCTTATGATACAAAGACATTAATTAACTCACGGGAAAACACTGACATACGATCAGACGATTTCAAGAAGGTCGTATATGAGGCGCATGGAATGCAGACTGATGTGTTTTGTTTACTGACCTCACCTGTACGTATCACGTGCAAACAAAAGTTCACAAGCTCTTGGTCGCTACGACTTTTGTTGTCGAGCGAGTTACGCTCTGTCAGATAAATCGGTTCGCAAATGCAATTACAATAACTCTGAGAAAAATAGTGGTTTGTAAAATTGCATGTGCGTGCACGAAATAATGGCATACCATGCGATAACCTATGGTTACCATGCGTAAACAGGCTATGGAATGATGTCCAAAGTGTACATGATTGAGAGTAATTTTATTCCATAAAAGAACAGTAAATTGACAAATAAATAGTTATTTAATTTATTTCCGTCGTTTTTGGTATATTAAATAAAATAAGTGTCCTTGTATCAATTCTATCCCTCTGCAAAAAGTTCCGATTTTTTACAAGGTAGACAACTCTCATCAGGATCAAAATAATCGTAAAATGTAAAATAAATTAATTATAAAGACTTTGTGTGTATTTGGTTTAATTTTTCACTCTTTTTGTATGTAACTATTTGTTCTGTTTGCTTTTGGCTTGTATTTAGTAACTTTTATCCATATAGTTTCAATAAAAAACACTTTTTGTAACATGTTGTAGATATTTTATGATAAATAAAATATTTGTAGGGTTGATTAGCAATGTTTCTTTTCATTATTTTATTGTTGTAATAGTTTTGAACAATGCCACATGCTCAAAAAATGTGAAAGTGTTGAATTTGACAAAAATTCAATTTTTCGGTATTTTTTCAAAAAAATCCCCAGTTTATCGGAATGCTTAGATTTTCATAAAATCATCTCTACATAGTGACATAACCATCATGTTAAACTTTCATTGAATTCTGATGGCTAATTGCGAAAGGGTGGAGCCTCCTTAAGTGGAGAACTATATAAAAAAGGAGGAGGGTGTGTATATTATGAACCGCGCCACTCCTCAAAAGAGGAGTTACTTTTATTATCAAGATGTAAGTCAGAAATATTCAACGGAACCCTGATACAAACGAAAGCAATTTCAAACATGTTTATTTGCAAATCGGTTTAGAAAAGTATTTAGAAACATACCTATTGGTACATGTATAAGAATGTACGAACCTAACAGTGTACACTGTGATACTCCCAAAAACGACTCCAGGGAGGGACGCAAACTATTAACATGTGATGGTAATTCAAATCTAGTATGTAATGGTAGAGACAGCTTTGAACTTTACTCCTCTCACCTGGGACCTCGGGGATTTTACAACATCAGCAGCATCTATCATTTATTTCATCTGATTAAGACAGGAGAGTTCCCATTAAAACGACTATTGTTGTTTTCTGGACTTTTAGATGATGTGACGATACGGATACCCCATGCACTGTATGTGCTGGAGGTGATCTGATGAGTGGTCAACGGCATGGAGAATATATGTGGCAGAGATGATCTGATGAGTGGTCAACGGCATGGACACTATATGTGCTGGAGGTGATCTGATGAGTGGTCAACGGCATGGACACTATATGTGGCATAGATGAGCTGATGAGTGGTCAACGGCATGGACACTATATGTGCTGGAGGTGATCTGATGAGTGGTAAACGGCATGGACACTATATGTGGCAGAGATGATCTGATGAGTGGTCAACGGCATGGACACTATCTGTGGCAGAGATGAGCTGATGAGTGGTCAACGGCATGGACACTATATGTGGCAGAGGGGATCTGATGAGTGGTCAACGGTATGGACACTACATGTGGTAGAGGTGATCTGATGAGTGGTCAACGGTATTGACACTATATGTGGCAGAGGTGATCTGATAAGTGGTCAATGGTATGGACACTCTATGTGGCAGAGGTGATCTGATGAGTGGTCAATGGTATGAACACTATATAGTGATCTGATAAGTGGTCAATGGTATGGACACTATATGTGGCGGAGGTGATCTGATGAGTGGTCAACGGCATGGAGAATATATGTGGCAGAGATGATCTGATGAGTGGTCAACGGCATGGGCACTATATGTGCTGGAGGTGATCTGATGAGTGATCAACGGCATGGACACTATATGTGGCAGAGATGATCTGATGAGTGGCCAACGGCATGGACACTATATGTGCTGGAGGTGATCTGATGAGTGATCAACGGCATGGACACTATATGTGGCAGAGATGATCTGATGAGTGGTCAATGGTATGGACACTATATGTGGCGGAGGTGATCTGATGAGTGGTCAATGGTATGAACACTATATATGTGGCAGAGGTGATCTGATGAGTGGTCCACGGTATGGACACTATATGTGGCGGAGGTGATCTGATGAGTGGTCAACGGTATGGACACTATATGTGGCAGAGGTGATCTGATGAGTGGTCAACGGTATGGACACTATTTGTGGCAGAGGTGATCTGAAAAGTGGTCAATGGTATATACACTATATGACGCGGAGGTGATCTGATGAGTGGTCAATGGTATAGACACTATATGTGGCGGAGGTGATCTGATAAGTGGTCAATGTTATAAACACTATATGTGGCGGAGGTGATCTGATGAGTGGTCAATGGTATATACACTATATGTGGCGGAGGTGATCTGATAAGTGGTCAATGTTATAAACACTATATGTGGCGGAGGTGATCTGATGAGTGGTCAATGGTATGGACACTATAGTTGTGGCAGAGGTGATGAGATGAGTGGTCAATAGTATGGACAATATATGTGGCGGAGGAGATCTGATGAGTGGTCAATGGTATGGACACTATATTTGTGGCAGAGGTGATCTGATGAGTGGTCAACGGTATGGAGACTATATGTGGTAGAGGTGATCTGATGAGTGGTCAATGGTATGGACACTATATGTGGCTGAGGTGATCTCATGAGTGGTCAATGGTATGGACACTAATTGTGGCAGAGGTGATCTGATGAGTGGTCAACGGTATGGACATTCTATGAGGTCGAGGTGATCTGATGAGTGGTCAACGGTATAGACACTATATGTGGTGGAGGTGATCTGATGCGTGGTCAACGGTATGGCCACTATATGTGGTGGAGGTGATCTGATGAGGGGTCAACGGTATGGACACTATATGTGGCCGAGGTGATCTGATGAGAAGTCAATGGTATGGACACTATTTGTGGCAGATCTCATGAGTGGTCAATGGTATGGACACTACTTGTGGCAGAGGTGATCTGATGAGTGGTCAACGGTATGGACACTATATGTGGCCGAGGTGATCTGATGAGAAGTCAATGGTATGGACACTATTTGTGGCAGAGGTGATCTGATGAGTGGTAAACGGTATGGCCACTATATGTGGTGGAGGTGATCTGATGAGTGGTAAACTGTATGGACACTATATGTGGCCGAGGTGATCTGATGAGTGGTCAATGGTATGGACACGATGAGTGGTCAACGGTATGGACACTATATGTGGTGGAGGTGATCTGATGAGTGGTAAACGGTATGGACACTATATGTGGCCGAGGTGATCTGATGAGTGGTCAATGGTATGGACACTATTTGTGGCAGAGGTGATCTGATGAGTGGTCAATGGTATGAACCCTATATATGGCGGAGGTGATCTGATGAGTGGTCAATGGTATGAAAACTATATGTGGCGGAGGTGATCTGATGAGTGGTCAATGGTATGAACCCTATATATGGCGGGGGTGATCTGATGAGTGGTCAAGGGTATGAACTCTATATATGGCGGAGGTGATCTGATGAGTGGTAAATGGTATGGACACTATTTGTGGCAGAGGGGATCTGATGAGTGGTCAATAGTATGGACATAATATGTGGGGGAGGTAATCTGATGAGTGGGCAATGGTATGAACCCTATACATGGCGGAGGTGATCTGATGAGTGGTAAATGGTATGGACACTATTTGTGGCGGAGGTGATCTGATACTATATATGCTGGAGGTGATCTGGTGAGTGGTCAACGGTATGGACACTATGTGTGGCAGAGGGGATCTGATTAGTGGTCAATGGTATTAACACTATATATGTGGCAGAGCCGATCTGATGAGTGGTCAATAGTATGAACCCTATATATGGCGGGGGTGATCTGATGAGTGGTCAATGATATGGACACTATACGTTGCAGAGGTGACCTGATGAGTGGTCAGTGGTCAATGGTATGGACCTTATATATGGCGGAGGTGATCTGATGATTGGTCAACGGTATTGACACTATATGTGGCGGAGGTGGTCTGATGAGTGGTCAATGGTATGGACACTATATGTGGCGGAGGTAATCTGATGAGTGGTCAACGGTATTGACACTATATGTGGCGGAGGTGATCTGATGATTGGTCAACGGTATGGACACTATATGTGGCTGAGGTGATCTGATGAGTGGTCAATGGTATGGACATTATATGTTGCAGAGGTGATCTGATGAGTGGTCAATGATATGGACACTATATGTTGCAGAGGTGATCTCATGAGTGGTCAACGGTATGGACACTC
>NW_018403529.1:3987-4125 GCF_002113885.1 Mizuhopecten yessoensis | reverse complement strand
GCAGAGGTGATCTGATGAGTGGTCAACGGTATGGACACTATGTGTGGCAGAGATGATCTGATGAGTGGTCAATGGTATGGACACTATGTGTGGCAGAGGTGATCTGATGAGTGGTCAATGGTATGGATATTATTTTTA
>NW_018403529.1:2264-2422 GCF_002113885.1 Mizuhopecten yessoensis | reverse complement strand
AGAGATGATCTGATGAGTGGTTAATGGTATGGACACTATATGTGGAGGAGGTGATCTGATGAGTGATCAATGGTATGGACACTATTTGTGGCAGAGGTGATCTGATGAGTGGTCAACGGTATGAACACTATATGTGGCAGAGGTGATCTGATGAGTGA
>NW_018403529.1:0-103 GCF_002113885.1 Mizuhopecten yessoensis | reverse complement strand
TGTGGCAGAGGTGATCTGATGATTGGTCAACGGTATGGATACTATGTGTGGCAGAGGTGATATGATGAGTGGTCAATGGTATGGACACTATGTGTGGCAGAGG
>NW_018403528.1:1025590-1027002 GCF_002113885.1 Mizuhopecten yessoensis | reverse complement strand
GTTTTCTCCAGTACAGATCCATCAGTAACCATGTACATCCGATATCCGGTAGCTTATCTCCAGTACAGATCCACCAGTAACCATTTACATGCGCTATATGGTAGGATATCTCCAGTACAGTTCCACAAGTAACCATGTACATGCGCTATATGGTAGGTTTTCTCCAGTACAGATCTACCAGTAACCATGTACATGCGCTATACGGTAGGTTATCTTCAGTACAGATCCGCCAGTAACCATGTACATGCGCTATATTGTAAGTTATCTCCAGTACAGATCCACCAGTAACCATGTACATGCGATGCTATACGGTAGGTTATCTTCAGTACAGATCCGCCAGTAACCATGTTAACCATGTACATGCGCTATACGGTAGTTTATCTTCAGTACAGATCCGCCAGTAACCATGTACATCCGCTATATGGTAGGTTATCTCATGTACAGATCCACCAGTAATCATGTACATGCGCTATATGGTAAGTTATCTCCAGTACAGATCTACCAGTAACCATGTACATGCGCTATATGGTAGGTTATATCCAGTACAGATCCAATAGAAACCATGTACATCCGCTATGTGGTAGGTTATCGCCAGTACAGATCCACCAGTAGCCATATGTACATTCGCTATTTGGTAGGTTGCATGTATCTCCAGTACTGATCCACCAGTAACCATGTACATGCACTATAAGGGAGTTTATCTCCAGTACAGATCTGTCAGTAACCCTGTACATGCGCTATATGGTAGGTTATCTCCAGTACAGATCCACCAGTGACCATGTACATGCGCTAAATGGGAGATTATCTCCAGTACAGATCCACCAGTAACCATGTACATGCGCTAAATGGGAGATTATCTCCAGTACAGATCCACCAGTGACCATGTACATGCGTTATATGGTAGGTTTTCTCCAGTACAGATCCACCAGTGACCATGTACATGCGCTAAATGGGAGATTATCTCCAGTACAGATACAATAGTAACCATGTACATACGCTATGTGGTAGGTAATCTTCAGTACAGATCCACCAGTAACCATATACCTGAGTTATATGGTAGGTTATCTCCAGTACAGATCCACCAGTAACCATGTACATGTGCTACATGGTAGATTATATCCGGTACAGATCCAACAGTAACCATGTACATGCGATATATGGTAGGTTACCTCCAGAACAGATCCACCAGTAACCATGCACATACGCTATATGGTAGGTTATCTCCAGTACAGATCCACCAGTAACCATGCACATGCGCTATATGGTACATTTTTGGCTACCTCCAGTACAGATCCACCAGTGACCATGTACATGCGCTATATGGTAGGTTATCTCCAGTACAGATCTACCAGTAACCGTGTACATGCGATATATGGTAGGTTATCTCCAGTACAGATCCACCAGTAACCATG
>NW_018403528.1:1020867-1021281 GCF_002113885.1 Mizuhopecten yessoensis | reverse complement strand
CATGCGCTATATGGTAGGTTATCTCCAGTACAGATCTACCAGTAACCATGTACATGCGATATATGGTAGGTTATCTCCAGTACAGCTCCGCCAGTAACCATGCACATACGCTATATGGTAGGTTATCTCCAGTACAAATCCACCAGTAACCATGTACATGCGCTATATGGTAGATTATATCCGGTACAGATCCACCAGTAACCATGAACATGCGCTATATGGTAGGTTATCTCCAGTACAGATCCGTTATATGGTAGGTTATCTCCAGTACAGATCCATCAGTAACCATGTACATGCGATAAATGGTAGATTATCTCCAGTACAGATCCACCAGTAACCATGACCATGCGATATATGGTAGGTTATCTCCAGTACAGATGAACCAGTAAACATGTACATGCGATTTATGGTAGG
>NW_018403528.1:1013634-1018958 GCF_002113885.1 Mizuhopecten yessoensis | reverse complement strand
TCCAGTACAGATCCACCAGTAACCATGTACATGCACTATACGGTATATTATCCCCAGTAAAGATTCACCAGTGATCATGTACATGCGCTATATGGTAGGTTATCTCCAGTACAGATACACCAGTAACCATGTACATGCACTATACGGTATATTATCCCCAGTAAAGATTCACCAGGGATCATGTACATGCGCTATATGGTAGGTTATCTCCAAAACAGGTCCACCAGTAACCATGTATATGCGCTATATGGTAGGTAATCTCCAGCACAGATCCACCAGTAACCATGTACATGCATTATACGGTAGATTATCTCCAGTACAGATCCACAAGTAACCATGTACATGCGCTTTATGGTAGGTTATCTCCAGTACATATCCACCAGTAACCATGTAAATGCACTATTAGGTAGTTTATCTCCAGTACAGATCTGTCAGTAACCAAGTACATGCGCTATTTGGTAGGTTATTTCCAGTACAGATCCGCCAATAACCATGTACATGCGCTATATGGTAAATTATATCCAGTACAGTTCTGCCAGTAACCATGTACATGCTCTATATGGTAGGTTATCTCTAGTTCAGATCTACCAGTGACCATGTACATGCGCTGTATGAACCATGTACATGCGCTATATGGGTAGTTTATCTCCAGTACAGATCTGTCAGTAACCAAGTACATGCGCTATTTGGTAGGTTATTTCCAGTACAGATCCGCCAATAACCATGTACATGCGCTATATTGTAGGTTATCTCCAGTACATATCCACCAGTAACCATGTACATTATCTCCAGTACAGATCCTCCGGTAACCATGTACATGCGGAATATGGTAGGTTATCTCCAGGGTAGATTATATCCAGTACAGATCTGCCAGTAACAATGTACATGCACTATATGGTAGGTTATCTCCAGGGTAGATTATATCCAGTACAGATCTGCCAGTAACAATGTACATGCACTATATGGTAGGTTATCTCTAGTACAGATCTGCCAGTAACCATGTACATGCGCTATATTGTAGGTTATCTCCAGTACAAATCCACCAGGTTATCTCCAGTACAGATCCGTACTTGCGTTATATGGTAGGTTATCTCCAGTACAAATCCACCAGAAACCATGTACATGCGCTATGTGGTAGGTTACATGTATCTCCAGTACAAATCCACCAGTAACCATGTATATGCGCTATATGGTAGGTAATCTCCTCCACCAGTAACCATGTACTGTACATGCGCTATATGGTAGATTATATCCAGTACAGATCTGCCAGTAACCATGTACATGCTCTATATGGTAGGTTATCTCTAGTTCAGATCTACCAGTGACCATGTATCATGCGCTATATGGTAGGTAATCTCCTCCACCAGTAACCATGTACTGTACATGCGCTATACGGTAGGTTTCCTCCAGTCCAGATCTACCAGTAACCATGTACATGAGCTATATGGAAAATTATATCCAGTACAGATCCACCAGTAACCATGTAAATGCACTATTAGGTAGTTTATCTCCAGTACAGATCTGTCAGTAACCAAGTACATGCGCTATTTGGTAGGTTATTTCCAGTACAAATCTACCAGTTACCATGTACATGCGCTGTATGGTAGGTTTACTCCAGTTCAGATCCGCCAGAAACCATTTACATGCGCTATATGGTAGGTAATCTCCTCCACCAGTAACCATGTACTGTACATGCGCTATATGGTAAATTATATCCAGTACAGATCCACCAGTAACCACGTATATGCGCTATATGGTAGCTAATCTCCAGCACAGATCCACCAGTAACCACGTATATGCGCTATATGGTAGCTAATCTCCAGCACAGATCCGCCAGTAACCATGTACATGCTCTATATGGTAGGTTATCTCCAGGACAGATCCGCCAGTATCCATGTACATGCGCTATATGGTAGGCTATCTCCAGTACAAATCCACCAGTAACCATGTACTGTACATGCGCTATATGGTAGATTATATCCAGTACAGATCCACCAGTAACCAGATCCACCAGTAACCATGTGCTGTACATGCGCTATACGGTAGGTTTTCTCCAGTCCAGATCTACCAGTAACCATGTACATGAGCTATATGGAAAATTATATCCAGTACAGATCTGCCAGTAACCATGTACATGCGCTTTATGGTAGGTTATCTCCAGTAAAGATCCACCAGTAACCATGTGCTGTACATGCGCTATACGGTAGGTTTTCTCCAGTCCAGATCTACCAGTAACCATGTACATGAGCTATATGGAAAATTATATCCAGTACAGATCTGCCAGTAACCATGTACATGCTCTATATGGTAGGTTATCTCCAAAACAGGTCCACCAGTAACCATGTATATGCGCTATATGGTAGCTAATCTCCAGCACAGATCCGCCAGTAACCATGTACATGCACTATATGGTAGGTTATTTCCAGTACAAATCTACCAGTTACCATGTACATGCGCTGTATGAACCATGTACATGCGCTATATTGTAGGTTATCTCCAGTACAGATCAACTAGTAACGATGTACATGCGCTATATGGTAGGTTTTCTCCAGTTCAGATTCGCCAGAAACCATTTACATGCGCTATATGGTAGGTAATCTCCTCCACCAGTAACCATGTACATTCTCTATGTGGTAGGAGTTCAGATCCGCCAGAAACAATTTACATGCGCTATATGGTAGATTATATCCAGTACAGATCCACCAGTAACCATCCAGCACAGATCCACCAGTAACCAGATCCACCAGTAACCATCCAGCACAGATCCACCAGTAACCATCCAGTACAAATCAACCAGAAACCATGTACATGCGCTATGTGGTAGGTTACATGTATCTCCAGTACAAATCCACCAGTAACCATGTAAATGCACTATTAGGTAGTTTATCTCCAGTACAGATCTGTCAGTAACCAAGTACATGCGCTATTTGGTAGGTTATTTCCAGTACAAATCTACCAGTTACCATGTACATGCGCTGTATGGTAGGTTTTCTCCAGTTCAGATTCGCCAGAAACCATTTACATGCGCTATATGGTAGATTATATCCAGTACAGATCCACCAGTAACCACGTATATGCGCTATATGGTAGCTAATCTCCAGCACAGATCCACCAGTAACCATCCAGTACAAATCAACCAGAAACCATGTACATGCGCTATATGGTAAATTATATCCAGTACAGTTCTGCCAGTAACCATGTACATGCATTATACGGTAGATTATCTCGAGTACAGATCCACCAGTAACCAGATCCACCAGTAACCATATACATGCGCAATATGGTAGGTTATCTCCAAAACAGGGCCACCAGTAACCATGTATATGCGCTATATGGTAGCTAATCTCCAGCACAGATCCGCCAGTAACCATGTACATGCGCTATATGGGTAGTTTATCTCCAGTACAGATCTGTCAGTAACCAAGTACATGCGCTATTTGGTAGGTTATTTCCAGTACAGATCTACCAGTGACCATGTACATGCGCTGTATGAACCATGTACATGCGCTATGTGGTAGGTTACATGTATCTCCAGTACAAATCCACCAGAAACCATGTACATGCGCTATATGGGTAGTTTATCTCCAGTACAGATCTGTCAGTAACCAAGTACATGCGCTATTTGGTAGGTTATTTCCAGTACAGATCTGCCAGTAACCATGTACATGCTCTATATGGTAGGTTATCTCTAGTACAGATCTGCCAGTAACAATGTACATGCACTATATGGTAGGTTATTTGCAGTACAAATCTACCAGTTACCATGTACATGCGCTGTATGAACCATGTACATGCGCTATGTGGTAGGTTACATGTATCTCCAGTACAAATCCACCAGTAACCATGTAAATGCACTATTAGGTAGTTTATCTCCAGTACAGATCTGTCAGTAACCAAGTACATGCGCTATTTGGTAGGTTATTTCCAGTACAAATCTACCAGTTACCATGTACATGCGCTGTTTGGTAGGTTTTCTCCAGTTCAGATTCGCCAGAAACCATTTACATGCGCTATATGGTAGATTATATCCAGTACAGATCTGCCAGTAACCATGTACATGCTCTATATGGTAGGTTATCTCTAGGGTAGATTATATCCAGTACAGATCCACCAGAAACCATGTACATGCGCTATGTGGTAGGTTACATGTATCTCCAGTACAAATCCACCAGAAACCATGTACATGCGCTATGTGGTAGGTTACATGTATCTCCAGTACAAATCCACCAGGTTATCTCCAGTACAGATCCGCCAGTATCCATGTACATGCGCTATATTGTAGGTTATCTCCAGTACAAATCCACCAGTAACCATGTACTGTACATGCGCTATACGGTAGGTTTTCTCCAGTCCAGATCTACCAGTAACCATGTACATGAGCTATATGGAAAATTATATCCAGTACAGATCCACCAGAAACCATGTACATGCGCTATATTGTAGGTTATCTCCAGTACAGCTTCACCCGTAACCATGTATGTACTTGCGCTATACGGTAGGTTTTCTCCAGTCCAGATCTACCAGTAACCATGTACATGCTCTATATGGTAGGTTATCTCCAGGACAGATCCGCCAGTATCCATGTACATGCGCTATATGGGTAGTTTATCTCCAGTACAGATCTGTCAGTAACCAAGTACATGCGCTATTTGGTAGGTTATTTCCAGTACAAATCTACCAGTGACCATGTATCATGCGCTATATGGTAGGTAATCTCCTCCACCAGTAACCATGTACTGTACATGCGCTATATGGTAGATTATATCCAGTACAGATCTGCCAGTAACCATGTACATGCACTATATGGTAGGTTATTTCCAGTACAAATCTACCAGTTACCATGTACATGCGCTGTATGGTAGGTTTTCTCCAGTTCAGATCCGCCAGAAACCATTTACATGCGCTATATGGTAGGTTAACTCCAGTACAAATCCACCAGTAACCATGTACATGCGCTATATGGTAGATTATATCCAGTACAGATCCACCAGTAACCATGTACATGCGCTTTATGGTAGGTTATCTCCAGTACAGATCCACCTGTAACCATACACATGCGCTATCAGGTAGTTTATCTCCAGTACATATCTGACAGTAACCATGTACATGCGCTATATTGTAGGTTATCTCCAGTACAGATCCGCCAGTATCCATGTGCATGCGCCATATGGTAGGTTATCTCCAGGACAGATCCGCCAGTATCCATGTACATGCGCTATATGGTAGGTTATCTCCAGTACAGATCCGGTTATCTCCAGTACAGATCCACCAGTAACCATGTACTGTACATGCGCTATACGGTAGGTTATCTCCAGTACAGATCA
>NW_018403528.1:1009613-1011093 GCF_002113885.1 Mizuhopecten yessoensis | reverse complement strand
ACCATGTACATGCACTATATGGTAGGTTATTTCCAGTACAGATCTACCAGTGACCATGCACATGCGCTGTATGGTAGGTTTTCCAAAGTTCAGATCCGCCAGAAACCATTTACATGCGCTATATGGTAGGTTAACTCCAGTACAGATCCACCAGTAACCATGTACTGTACATGCGCTATATGGTAGGTTATCTCCAGTACAGTTCCGCCATGATCCATGTACATGCGCTATATGGTAGGTTATCTCCAGTACAGTTCCGCCATGATCCATGAACATGCGCTATATGGTAGGTTATCTCCAGTACGGATCCACCAGTAACCATGTACTGTACATGAGCTATATGGTAGGTTATCTCCAGTACAGATCCACTAGTAAGGACGTACATGCGCTATATGGTAGGTTATCTCCAGTACAGTTCCGCCATGATCCATGTACATGCGCTATATAGTAGGTTATCTCCAGTACAGATCCACCAGTAACCATGTACTGTACATGAGCTATATGGTAGGTTATCTCCAGTACAGATCCACTATTAAGGATGTACATGCGCTATATGGTAGGTTATCTACAGTACATATCCACCAGTAACCATGTACATTCGCTATGTGGTAGATTATATCCAGTATAGATCCACCAGTAACCACGTACATTCGCTATATGCATGGTAGGTTATCTCCAGTACAGATCCAACAGTAACCATGTATATGCGCTATATGATAGGTTATCTCCAGTACAGATCCACCGGTAACCATGTACATGAGCTATTTGGTAGATTATATCCAGTACAGATCCACCAGTAACCACGTACATACGCTATATGCATGGTAGGTTATCTCCAGAACAGATCCACCAGTAACCATGCACATCCGCTATATGGTGGATTATATCCAGTACATATCCACCAGTAACCATGTACAGNATCTACCAGTGACCATGTACATGCGCTGTATGGTAGGTTTTCTCCAAAACAGATCCACCGGTAACCATGTACATGCGCTATATGGTAGATTATATCCAGTACAGATCCACCAGTAACCACGTACATACGCTATATGCATGGTAGGTTATCTCCAGAACAGATCCACCAGTAACCATGCACATCCGCTATATGGTAGATTATATCCGGTACATATCCACCAGTAACCATGTACATGCGCTATATGGTATATTTTAGGCTATTTCCAGTACAGATCCACCAGTAACCATGTACATGCGCTATATGATATGTTATCTCCAGTACAGCTCCACCAGTAACCATGTATGTACATGCCCTATACGGTAGGTTTTCTCCAGTCCAGATCTACCAGTAACCATGTACATGCGCTATTTAGGTTATCTCCAGTACAGATCCACCAGTAACCATGCACATCCGCTATATGGTAGATTATATCCGGTACATATCCACCAGTAACCATGTACATGCGCTATATGGTATGTTATCTCCAGTACAGCTCCACCAGTAACCATGTATGTACATGCC
>NW_018403528.1:997143-1007758 GCF_002113885.1 Mizuhopecten yessoensis | reverse complement strand
CATGTACATGCGCTATACGGTAGGTTTTCTCCAGTCCAGATCTACGAGTAACAATGTACATGCCCTATGTGGTAGGTTACATGTATCTCCAGTACAAATCCACCAGTAACCATGTATATGCACTATTAGGTAGTTTATCTCCAGTACAGATCTGTCAGTAACCATGTACATGCGCTATATGGTAGGTTATCTCTAGTACAGATCCACCAGTAACCATGTACATGCGCTATGTGGTAGGTTATCTCCAGTACAGATCGATCAGTAACCATACATATGCGCTATATGGTAGGTTATCTCCAGTACAGATCCCCCGGTAACCGTGTACATGCGCTATATGGAAGGTTATCTCCAGTACAGATCCATCACTGNGCGCTATATGGTAGGTTATCTCTAGTAAAGATCCACCAGTAACCATGTACATGCGCTATGTTGTAGGTTATCTCCAGTACAGATCCACCAGTAACCATGTAAATGCGCTATATGGTAGGTTATCTCCAGTACAGATCCGCCAGTAACCATGTACATGCGCTATATGGTAGGTTTTCTCCAGTACAGATCCACCAGTAACCAAGTGCATGCACTATAAGGTAGTTTATCTCCAGTACAGATCTGTCAGTAACCATGTACATGCGCTATATGGTAGGTTTTCTCCAGTACAGATCCACCAGTAACCAAGTGCATGCACTATAAGGTAGTTTATCTCCAGTACAGATCTGTCAGTAACCATGTACATGCGCTATATGGTAGGTTATCTCCAGTACAGATCCAACAGTAACCATGTACCTGCGCTATGTGGTAGGTTATCTCCAGTACAGATCCAACACTAACCATGTACATGCGCTATGTGGTAGGTTATCTCCAGTACAGATCCAACACTAACCATGTACACCCGCTCTGTGGTAGGTTATCTCCAGTACAGATGCACAAGTGCCCATGTACATGCGCTATATGGTAGGTTATCTCCAGTAAAGATCCACCAGTAACCATGTACATACGCTATATGATAGGTTATCTCCAGTACAGATCCACCAGTGACCATGTACATGCGCTATATGGTATGTTATCTCCAGTACAGACCCACCAGTAACCATGTACATGCGCTATATGGTAGGTAATCTCTAGTAAAGATCCACCAGTAACCATGTACATGCGCTATGTTGTAGGTTATCTCCAGTACAGATCCCCCAGTAACCATGTACATGCGCTATACGGTAGGTTATCTCCAGTCCAGCTCCACCAGTAACCCTGTACATGCGCTATATAGTATGTTATCTCCAGTACAGATCCACCAGTAACCATGTACATGCGCTATATGGTAGGTAATCTCCAGTAAAGATCCACCAGTAACCATGTACATGCACTATATGGTAGGTTATCTCCTGCAAAGATCCACCAGTAACAATATACATGCGCTATACGATAGGTTATCTCCAGTACAGCTCCACCGGTAACCATGTATGTAGATGCGCTATATGGTAGGTTATCTCTAGTAAAGATCCACCAGTAACCATGTACATGCGCTATGTGGTAGGTTATCTCCAGTACAGCTCCACCAGTAACCATGTACATGCGCTATATAGTATGTTATCTCCAGTACAGATCCACCAGTAACCATGTACATGCGCTATATGGTAGGTAATCTCCAGTAAAGATCCACCAGTAACCATGTACATGCACTATATGGTAGGTTATCTCCTGCAAAGATCCACCAGTAACAATATACATGCGCTATACGGTAAGTTATATCCAGTACAGCTCCACCAGCAACCATGTATGTACATGCGCTATATGGTAGGTTATCTCTAGTACAGATCTGCAAGTAACCATGTACATGCGCTATATGGTAGGTTATCTCCAGTATAGATCCACCAGTACCCATGTACATGCGCTATATGGTAGGTTATTTCCAGGACAGATCCGCCAGTAACCATGTACATGCGCTATATGGTAGATTTTCTCCAGTACAGATCCGCCAGTGACCATGCACATGCGCTATATGGTAGGTTATCTCCAGGACAGATCCACCAGTAATCATGTACATGCGCTACATGGTAGGTTATCTCCAGTAAAGATCCACCAGTGACCATTTACATGCGCTTTATGGTAGGTTATCTCCAGTACAGATGCACCAGTGACCATGTACATGCGCTATATGGCAGGTTATTTCCAGGACAGATCCGCCAGTAACCATGTACATGCGCTATACGGTAGGTTATCTCCAGTACAGGTCCACCAGTAACCATGTACATGCGCTATACGGTAGGTTATCTCCAGTACAGGTCCACCAGTAACCATGTACATGCGCTATACGGTAGGTTATCTCGAGTACAGATCCACCAGTAATCATGTACATGCGCTATATGGTAGGTTATATCCAATACAGATCCACCAGTAACCATGTACATGCGCAATATGGTAGGTTATCTCCAGTACAGATGCACCAGTGACCATGTACATGCGCTATATGGCAGGTTATTTCCAGGACAGATCCGCCAGTAACCATGTACATGCGCTATACGGTAGGTTATCTCGAGTACAGATCCACCAGTAATCATGTACATTCGCTATATGGTAGGTTATCTCCAGTAAAGATCCACCAGTGACCATTTACATGCGCTATATGGTAGGTTATCTCCAGTTCAGATCCACCAGTAACTATGTACATGCGCTATATGGTAGGTTATCGCTAGTACAGATCTGCAAGTAACCATGTACATGCGCTATATGGTAGGTAATCTCCAGTACAGATCCACCAGTAACCATGTACATACGCTATATGGTAGGTTATCTCGTGTACAGATCCACCAGTAACCATGTACATGCGCTATGTTGTAGGTTATCTCCAGTACAGATCCACCAGTAATCATGTACATTCGCTATATGGTAGGTTATCTCCAGTAAAGATCCACCAGTGACCATTTACATGCGCTTTATGGTAGGTTATCTCCAGTACAGATGCACCAGTGACCATGTACATGCGCTATATGGTAGGTTAACTCCAGTACAGATCCACCAGTAACCATGTACATGCGCTATATGGTAGGTTATCTCCAGTACAGATCAACCAGTATTAATTGGCCGCTTCGAGGTCGAATTGTCGAATATGGTTGTGTGTTGTTTTATTATAGTGTTTCTTTTGGTGGCTTTGCATTTCTTTTCACTATTGTTCTGTTGAGTATCAAAGCAGTTATGTAAGGTTTTACTGTCAGGTTATCCGCATTGATTCCTGGTTAACTGTTGAGGTGTTCGATACATGTAAAACCATCAATAGGACGACTTGTTCGACGAGGCAGAGGTGTTGTGACACATTCAAGTTCGACTTCAGCAAGTGTTATTGTATGTGGAAAAAACCCTCAGAAATATGGAATAAGGTGCGACATTGATGTCGCCATAGCTATGTTAGCCGCCAAATAAATACGATTTTTCTAACTAACACTACCACTGTTTGATAAGCGTTTAAACCTTTGTTTACGACTTACCTCCCTTCAGCAGAGAGTTGGTTCGCATGAACAGTTGTTGACCTGTATTATATACATGATGACGTTAATCTCGCCGGCTAACAGGGTCAAAGTAAAACATAATTTAAACAAACTGTGACACTCTACAACATATTGACGGTTTTCAATTAAACAAACAGAAATTTAAATTATAATGAAGAGAATCAATTTCATATTGTTTATACTACTACTCTCCAAATCATTCGCGACAACTTCAAATTCAAATAAATCTATTTATATAAACATCAAATACATTAAAAACATTTTAAACCAAGTATGCATTACCGACACTGGTAGATTATCCTGTGGCTTTTCTCCCTAGGTACCTTCCAGTTTGTTATTGTACATACTATACCTATATAAATATACTGTGTATTAGTGATCGGTTGCATGTGTAAGTAATCCATATAAAGATTAAATAAATTCCTACTATAATTAGGCAGTATCTGGTTTATAATAAAGCGTACACTTACTGTTTACACATTGTGTTTGTGTAGCATGTGCTAGTTTCAAAGACAACGGGATTGAAGAAGAAATGGTAAGTGATCTTTTATGCTATATATAACCTTTTACAGAAATGCAGCGTAAGCATTATACAACTTTGAAACCTATTTTCGAGCATTCATCACAGCTACGGTAATAACTAGTTTAAATTTTAAGGAACACAAATAGTATCATGCAGATTATCCTAGACTGGAGTCCAAATTTTCATTTCTACATAAAATGAATATTTATCTCGAAAATCGTTTCAAGTATAACATAATACATAATTAGAATGTATTAACACATTTGTATAATATAAGAAATGGTATTTTATAGCACTAAACAATTAAATATAAGCTGCAATCAACTTCGGATTTAAGAGTATGAAAATATGTCTGATATCGAGGCCTGGTCTAAATATGGTAGCTATATTAACAGATGTAACTGCAATACAAGATGTAACTGCGTTGCACAAGCATTCACGCGTGATATGCTTGGTTCATAGAGTTTAATGTGCTACAATTTTGAGATCGACAATTTTGTAATACAAATCAAAAAAATAATAATGTAAACATTCCATTAATCTGATAATGAAAATATAACAAATAATATTGAACGAGTTGATTAAAAACAAATAATCATAAGGGATGTTTTGTCTGGAGGATGCACGCTACATTACACTTAATCTTCTGAATTGCATTTGATAATCTTCAGTTTATGATTAAGAATTACCAGAGCATGTCAAATGATTGGACGATATGATTGGTCTTAACGCGGTATTGAATTTTCAGACTAATTCATTTCGAAGTTAAACAATATATGTACACTGTCTATACAATTTATGTTGAAAATCATCAATTATAAACCTTCTTAAATTACAGGCAGAATTTCAAGAAAGCCTTCACGAAAAGGGTAAGTTTTAGGAATTCTAGTCTATATTTAATGTGCATTTCATAGTCAGGATCAAGTTATTCATCAAGATAGAAAACAAGATGGCCACCCATATCTGGTTTTCATTATCAGATTGGAAGACTTATATTGGGTACTAGCAAAACCCGACTGATTTTCATTGGTTTTGGATTGGCTGTAGCCTTGTAAATGGCATATACAGATGGTGTTTACAATATATTTGGCTACCCAAAGATCATTTAAAAGTATTGAAATCATACTACTGAAATATCATAAACTAACAACATAGCACAGTATCATACTTGTCACATTATTCTGAAAACGGCCTACCCTGACATAGATATCTTCTGTGTTCTCTTCATATGTAGGATTTATATCTCTCGTGATATACACCAATCGCACATATAACCAATAAAGTGCTATAACGACAAATTATGCGCTTTCTTATGCTATGAAATCAAATCATTTTTCTCAGATTTAAATTTCTTGCTTTCCAAAGATTTTGCTTTAGAGTAGTTATATTGTGAATGGGAACTTTTGTCTAAGCTTTGGATACTTATTCACCCACACATTTGTTTATATATGATTAATAAACTGTGTATGGCATTTAGAACATGTGAGAGGAAAACCAACCGAGTCAATTAGATTAAATTGATGGCTGAATTTAACGGTTCTGCAGTTTTTATCAGTATCCTATAGTGCTAGCGATAAATACTGATTAATATGGTATAAACAAATGTTTTAAAATTCTTTGCATGAGCATAGTTTAAACATATGGTTAACACAATTATTCTGTCTCAGGATCATTAATTTGACATACAGATCAATTTGACGTTTGGCATTTCACCTAAAATAACATAGGGAATAGACTTCAATAAATTGCCCGAGAAACACGTTAAAACGGCACCACTAGGTAACTCTTTCAATCAAATGAATGGTGATTGCATGTTTAGATTATAAAGACGTTAATGCATGGAATATTAGAGAAAGTGTTTTTCTCCTGCCCACACAACTCAAACAATCCAGGTGGATTATAAAATGGTCTGGGGTGGGTGTTGCGGTATCTGTGCTGTAGCATTCAAGTGAAGTGGCACTATAACTGATACCGTTGGAAGCACGGTCCCACTACATACAGAACACAATACATCTCCAACACAATCACAGACATACACACATAGGGAGTTATTAGCCAGGTGACATATGACTAGTAGTTAGCGCCTGATAAGGCAGCTCCTGCGAATTCCTCAATATTGTATTGATTAATATATATATGCTAATTGTATTGATTGTATAAAATTATTTATCTATATACTGTAAAGCGCTTTAGAGTGGCTTATGCTAGCTAGATAGGGCGCTATTGTTGTATATTATTATTATTATTATTAATGGAATGGTATAAGAAGTCATGCCAGTGGAAGAACTAACGTGACTTACATACAAAGTATTACAGGAGATTGCATCTCGACGTTATTATGTATGAAAACTACAACACGACTAGAAAATACTTTGTATGTATTGTGATGACTGCTGTTTTGTTCACCTTATATAATTTTCTTCATGTTCTGATTGTAAATTGAGTTAATTACAGATGTATACATTTAAAGCGAATGGATTTGAAGTCTAATCTCATTACCTAAGTGTGTTATGATAGCAATATTTAAATCAAAACTATGGTAAGAGAACATTATATTGACTAACAATAAACCCTTGTCCTTTATTTTACACGTCAATAAGTATTGAAACCCTGTAAGTAAGTACAGTCGACACACGTAAAGCTTGAACAACCAGATTGGTTCGGATTGCAGGACCAATATTCTATAGTGAGATAATCGCAAATCATATGAATTTATAAGTGAACAAAAGAAAGGCGTACAATTGGATTCTTGAATAAGTACATAGGGTATAAGACCACGTGTGCCGGTAGAGTAAGCGTCTTCTGCTTTGGGTCAAACGGAAAAGTTGTTCAGGCGGTGTAGTCGATAACGTACTCACTACTACACTAAGACGGCCGGGGTTCGATTCCCCGATCGGACGTGGAGTTTTCCCAGGAAGTCTGGATTTCCCACATTGAAACTATCCCTCCACTTCTATTAGGTGCAACACGAGTGATTAGCATAAGGTGCAAAACAACTTGTTTATAAAAGTTGTAAAATTGTTACATTTCATATGTACTGTATCAAATAAAAAGAACTTGTAAGGCAAAATATGGATTAATATATAAGTTCTTTATAAGTAAAATTGAATACAAACAGGGAGGGACTGGAGGGTGCATCAATCACTCATGGCAGATGTAAATAAATAAATCATGACTATCGGGAATAGATTTTTGAAGTTACATATACGCACCATCATAGCCTCATGCTGTACCTCAAACGTTGAACCTCAAAAGTGTCCTTAGTTCTAGGTTTCTATATTCATATCACACAGAAATTATTTCTTGTGTTTCTCCACAATTGACACTGCTTATTCTAACTGCAACGCGGTCAATGATTTATAGAGTTTTAAAACAAAAACATAATATGCACAACTTTTGCTTTGTCCAGAATTAGAGGACGCATTTGCGTTATTCGACAATGATGGCGATGGAACGATCACAATCAAAGAGCTAGGCGGAGTAATGCGATCCCTAGGACAAAACCCTACACATGACGAACTGAAGGAAATAATGCTGGAGGCTGACGTCGATGGTAAGTGAATAGATCATGTATTTTTAATTGATTTAATTCCATTATATATACTGACGTTCACTCAATAACTGTTCCTTCAAACTGGATTTATCATCTCATAACAAAATCAAAGACCGTGACAAGTTTACAGGACATCATAAAAAATACATGTTTTTTTTCGCGAACGAGACACAATTGTGTGACGTCATGAACAGTAGACGTGGGCGGAGTAAACCAAGGCGTATGTACATTTTTGGCTGTTCCTTTTATTAAGCTGGTCACACGTTAATAAGTTTTGAAAATGACATTTGTGTTTGCTGACAAGACTTATGAATATAATAATTATGAAACATATTCGCCATCTATTTTATTAAAACACTTACTCAGCTAGAAATGTTACCTCATAACCTGACTAAGATATGTTTTATATAAGGTAGAGTTGATACAGTTGACTTTAGTAATTGAAATACCAAGATCACATGCATCAAGGTAGAAAAAAGTATTCCAGTGTATGGATAACTAACTATGAAATGTGTACCATAGATATAGGTATGAATAAGTTAAATGCTGTCAAACTAGTATTTGGGAATACTATTATTAATAAAAAATATATCTAATATAAGTAAGGTAAAATAATAAACAGCAGCATCAACTTATATTCAAAAGTATACACTATGTAGCTTATGTGCGTTTTGCCTTTCTAATATTATCATGTTTAAAGAATATCTCCCTTGCACACATACACACATGCATGCTTACACAACACACATGGACACACGTCCTTAAATAAGCTGTTAACAAGGACGGTAAAAAAAAATAAAAAAAAAAATAAAAAAAAATCAATCTCAAATTCATTGTATTACAGTATCAGGTAATCAACCTACATGTGAATTGGATGTGTTTTATTTCCAGTTGTCTCCCTTCATAGGGTATTTTGTACATGTTGGCCGTCCACATTTAATAACGTAGACACAATGTATTTGTTCTACTGTTCCTTGACAGATGTACATAGCGGGAGGAACCAGCTTTACAAGACACAAGCTAAACGATATTTATTTTTAGCCGTATATTTGATATATTAATTTTAGTACTGAAGTTTTATGTTCGTGACAAAACTTATATTACAAATATAACAGGTATAAATGGCATGCAGAAAATCACACACGTACTAGGTTAAAAATGTCAAACGTACGTCACAGAGGGCTAATGTCACTAAGTAATGAGAGTACAAACAAAGCGACCTATTGTGTAACTACAGGTAAGCATTGTACTAGTGAAGATATTTTATAAACCAAGATTAAGAATATTGATTTTATCTATCACACGAATGTTTCTGTAACACTTTTGGTTCACTTGTTATCACTGTCGAATATACAAATGTACACTCATTGCTAAAGTAGAAAAGGCGAAATTAAAAAAAAAAAAAAATGACTCATCAGGGTCCGGGTTGTAATCATATACTAAAGAATACTAACACTAAAATATGCGACAGGTAAGCTTTATTGTGTTCTTTGCTTATCATAACGTTGCACATTAGAATGTTGTCTTTTACTTCTAACCTCCTTTTGGGCTTTAATATATGCTAAGTTATCTTATTGTAGTAGTTAGGTAAGGTATGTTCGGATCTTTAGCAATGTTTAAATTGGTGAAATAAGGTAGTCAGCATGTTATTTCAGGTAAAAACACACAAAAACAATTCCATCTGAAATTATAGAAGAAAATATTCTTGGATATCATTGAGATTTAGAATGGTGATATTCTATTCATTGATCCAAAAAAAGAACTAGACCAGTATCTGAAACACCTATAAACCAATGTGAACCACTGGAAATACATGTATAACGGTTAAAGGGAATTATGAAACAAACGCATATGTAATTTTCTTACACAGGTAACGGTTATATAGACAAAGAAGAATTTAAGATGATAATAGCTAAGAAAGTGTCCGAGGAAGACACTGAAGAAGACATCAGAGAGGCATTCCACGTGTTTGATAAGGACGGAAACGGCTACATCACTCGCAGGGACATTAAGATACTTCTCGCGAGACTTGGGGACGAGTTGCCATCAGAAGATATAGACGACATGATTGCTGAGGCTGACAATGACGGCAACGGTCAAGTTAGTATAGAAGGTAAGTCCTCGTCCTCATCATAGCTAGTTTGTTGTCCTGTTTTTATTGTGTGAGATAATGAAGTCTGCCCTTTTGTTTTGGTGTCTCCTGAGTTCCTGTTGATTACTTTTCTTATCAACTTTAGGCTCCTATTGTAGCCTTGTGTGTTGACGATGTAGTATACATATGTTAAGTTTATCTCAATATTTTATCTACGTGATATATACCGACAATCTTACTGAGGGATCCTTATCCATCTGCCTGTTTAACGTTAGCCAATCCCACTGTTGTTTTCATACGTACAGTTACCTCCCCTTAATGTCATATTTGAAACAATCATAGTGCGTATGTACCCGGGATAACAGTTGGCAAGGTACCTGAAACTCAGTAGGTTAGAGCAAAAGTGCAAAGATCGGTGGTCGAAGATTCGCATCCATGTCTGGCAAAGTTGAATGTTTCTACTCGGAATACTGTTGCTATCATTTTATTCTTTCTTTCAGCTCTATGATTATCTTTTTTCCTTAAAGGTTTCACACGATTTGATTTTCGTGTTAGAAATGAATTATTAAAGCTACCGTCTTATCAGAAAAGTAATTGTAGATGTACATTTAGAATTTTAAGTAGTGATACGGGGATCTCGTAATATTTGGATATCTATTTTCACATTAACATTGTTACAAATTCAAACTCGATACGTTACAATAAGCGATATATACATATTTAAATAGTTCCTTCGTAGTCTCAAATATTCCTGGATAATACAAAAGGAAACCATTTTGCTGTATTTGTAAATGTTTCTTTACATTTTTGACGAAGATCGTCTGTCTGTTGTTCCGTAATGACAACAATATAAACTTTATTTAACAACGATTATGAAACAAGTTATTTCAACTTATATAAGTCACTCTTGTTGGCCCGGATGTTAGCGCGTAGGGGGGGGGGGGGGG
>NW_018403528.1:966482-997064 GCF_002113885.1 Mizuhopecten yessoensis | reverse complement strand
TTTGGGAAGAAACCCCAACCTTTTCACGTCCGATCGGGGAATCGAACCCCGGCCGCCTTGGTGAAAGGCAAGTGCGCTATCCACTGCACCACCCGACCACCCTAATGACAATACTGAGTCGTAAATGGACTTGGCGACCATAAAGTGTATTAAACGTTGATATTGTTTTATGTATCGACTTTCTTGCTCCTATTTAAAGTGCTTTCAATAGTAATAAAACAAATACAATACCCATGTTGTGACAAAGCACGCTGTTTAATAAGTAACTAGATGCCGAGATACAGTGTAGTACTGTCATTGTGTTCCTTGTAAACAACCCGTTTTTAATCGAAAACCCTTCAGTATTTTGATGACTGGATTTCAGTATAATCACAATAGTTCAATTATCATAGAGTGAGACTATATTAATCTTTTTTCTTTTGGTTTACAGAATTCGTGGAAATTATGCAGCGACCATAGCAAAGTGTGAAAACGTCAACACTTCTCATCTTAATCCCTGGAAAGTTTTGACAAAGTGTTTAGGCTTCGTTTACATTTGTACAACAAAATACTCTGCATCTTGATTGATACAATTCTACAATGATATACTTGTATTTTCTAAGATTATGCTTTCAACTGCTTGAGATTGGAAGACAAAATAAACCTCTTTCCTATAAATACTCATGTACATGCATGGACAGTACATGAAGAGAATATGAATAATTAATTGTCTGTACTTACTAGCGATTTCACTTCTCCATGTAAAGATTTAGTCTTAGGTTAAACTTAAAAGAAATACCATTAGTGTTCATTGGTATATATCATTTCTCAAATTAAATGTCTGTCCCTTTCGTATTTAGGTTAAGTCAATCTACTGTTGTTTAACCTTGAAACAGTATTATTAACCGAGGACGAAGCATTATTATTCTGATTATACAATTTAGAATATTACCATAGCAGAGTTCATATTAGTAGTTAGATATACAAGTAGAAATACGTTTTCAATGTTGCAATTTCTGACAACCAGATGATAGTGGATTAGCCAATAGAAATAACGATACATCAAAGCATAATATATATTATGATATGTATACTTATTTTCATGGTTTTAGACAGAAAACTAAGAAACCATTCTGTGGTATTATTAATATAAAAATAAGTGATGCGATCCAATATGTTAATAATACTACTGAACTGCCGAAATGTGTTATGTTGTTACAGTACAAACCATCCTCGAAACTCCGGGGGTTACGCTCACTTTCGCTCTCTGCACCCCTGGAATATGTCATAACAAAATTGAAGGCTCAGTGTGGGCCACCTTGTTGAATTTCGCTTTCACGTCACGGTGAAAATTGACAGGCTTTGAAGTCGGGTGTCGCTCCTTCATAATCCGCAAACGACAGGTATCAGTCTAGCGATTGGTCAGGTTGTTTTTACCTGACACCAATCAAACAGCTATTTTCGTGCCTTCAATTTTGCTATGACATATCCCAGGGGTGCAGAGAGCGTAAGTGAGCGTAACCCCTTGGGTATCGGGGTGGTTACAAACCAGTTAATTATGTTTTTTTATTTATTATTCACTTAAAATGGATTACGCATTAAATATATTCTTGAAAGTAATGTGTCCTTGTTTTTAGCCAACACATTATTTTAAATTCACATTGCGTTATCATGTACCTGTCAAATGCTTTTGCTCGGTTTCTTAATTTGTGCAAAATGGTTTCCCTTTTAAGTTGAGATTTATTATTCAAATCGTTGTCATGGATTTTCTCCATTAGATTTGAGTGTACCTTTAGTTTGTGATTTGATGTTTCAAACTGTCACTGAACCAACACATAAGTTTGGGGACTCTACTGGAATTGTGTGTAAGCTTTTGACATATTTACAATTACTAACAATGGTGTATGATTGTACGTTTCATCTTCAAGGTACATATATATTGCTTATTATCAAAATTTGTAATTTGATTAATTTCTTTCTGCTTATTGTATTACCAAAGGGTAAGCAAAACTTAAAATTTAACTTAAAATCAATGAAACTAGTGCAGAGTATGACTAAAGGAAATAGAACTATTTTTATCTATTTATTTATATTTCATTGTTAAATGAAACGTTGACGAGTAGGAACAAACATTCAATATACCCAAGACACATCACATATAACGTAATTAATTTTACTACCGGCCCGAAGTTGAGAACTGTCGAAATCTGCAGATCATCGTCCCGCTAAATGGCGTCAACACAATTAAGACTGATACGTCTTTGATAGTCCAGACGCAGTCAGTGTACGTATGCGCCGAAGTCAGATGCAACAGAATATTGAACAATTGTGAGTATAGTAATTTAAAAAGACAGTGTCTGCATGTTTCTATCAGCCGTAATTTATAGTGACAAGACAATCGAACTGTATCATAATATGAAGAAAGCCACAGCATCACACGACAAACTTTTGATACTCTACCTTAAAGGGAAAAAACACTTCTTTGTTATCGTATAATGATTGAAAGGTAAACAATTCGTTGTTCATGCATCTAAAAACGTTTGTGTATATTTTCAAGGTTTTTCTACTTAACACAAATGCTAATACATCAGACCATTATGTTTTAGAAGAAATTAGTATTGATTTTACCTAACGGACACAATATGTATGTAACAAAAGATCATGATATGTTATGATATACAAAATTTCTCAGAAGAGCTGTGTAACAGCGAACGGCCTCGAGGTGGTATTAATTAGCTAACACATACACGAGAATTTTTTCCTATCGGAATCTGCTCGGGTCTTTCCGTGATATTCTGTATCAGGAATCAAACATTGTATGACGTCACATTAAAATCGTGACTATGATTCCCAAAAAGAAATCTGATTAGAGATTGTCGCCTGATGTAGCTGAAAATCATCACCTTCTCCCCGCCATAAGTTATTGGATTCACCTTATGATTGAAATATAACCTTCAATATGCATAGCCACGAATCAATCGAACGAATCTGCGTTGCATGTTTGCAGGACTTTATCATAGGCGGCAGTCTTTCCTAACCTTTACAAAAAACTACGTACAATAGCTAGTATAGTTCTGGAAAACATTTCAGTAATTTTAATTACACTACGGTAACATATCAGTAATGTTAGTTACACTACGGTAACATATCAGTAAATTTAATTACACTACGGTAACATTTCAGTAATGTTAGTTACACTACGGTAACATATCAGTAAATTTAATTACACTACGGTAACATTTCAGTAATGTTAGTTACACTACGGTAACATATCAGTAATGTTAGTTACACTACGGTAACTTATCAGTAATGTTAGTTACACTACGGTAACATATCAGTAATTTTAGTTACACTACGGTAACATATCAGTAATGTTAGTTACACTACGGTTACATATCAGTAATGTTAGTTACACTAAAGTAACATATCAGTAATGTTAGTTACACTACGGCAACATATCAGTAATGTTAGTTACACTACGGTAACATATCGGTAATGTTAGTTACACTACGGTAACATATCAGTAATGTTAGTTACACTATGGTAACAGATCAGTAATGTTAGTTACACTACGGTAACATATCAGTAAATTTAGTTACACTACGGTAACATATCAGTAATGTCAGTTACACTACGGTAACATATCAGTAATGTTGGTTACACTACGGTAACATATCAGTAATGTTAGTTACACTACGGTAACATATCAGTAATGTTAGTTACACTACGGTAACATATCAGTAATGTTAGTTACACTACGGTAACATATCAGTAATGTTAGTTACACTACGGTAACATATCAGTAATGTTAGTTACACTACGGTAACATATCAGTAATGTTAGTTACACTACGGTAACATATCAGTAATGTTAGTTACACTACGGTAACATATCAGTAATGTTAGTTACACTACGGTAACATATCAGTAAATTTAATTACACTACGGTAACATATCAGTAATGTTAGTTACACTACGGTAACATATCAGTAATGTTAGTTCAACGTGTGTTAATACAGCAATTATATAATTAAGAGTCGTGCTAACACAAGCTAGGGGTCCATATGTCCATATTTGTGTTTAGTTGGAAGTCGAGATGACAATTGATAAACAATTATAGCTACCACAGGTACACAGGAAGCTATCAGGTAGCTTGTATATCTGTCCTGATCAGTCTATTTAGAACTTCATGTTAAAAGTGCGGTATACAAAAAATATGTATGTGTACCGTATTGTTCTGTTTATTGTGAAATGTGTTAAATTTATTCTGGTGCCAAATATTGTACTGAGAATACACTAAAGGTATCATAATGTGTTCAGGTTACGAATGCGCAACTACATGCTATTCATATCAACTTCAGAATGTTAGTTACACTAAAGTAACATATCAGTAATGTTTAGTCCTAAAAATAATAGTTCAATCGAGACGGCAAACTATGATTAAATCAAAATATGTCATAGTAAGAATGACTTTAAGTCCTAAATCTAGAATTGAATACGAGATGGAGATTTAAAAACGAAATAAAAAATAGTAATCGAAGAATGAAAGAACAATGAATGAACTAAGGGATAATAGAATGTTGAACTATCAAATTACACCACAATTATAAACATGTAATTACCCCTTTATAGTAAACAACATCTGTCAGCACACCCGGTCGACATGAAAAAAATCCTGAAATATATATTCGATACTCCAATACAACCAAAAAGAACAAAATACGGCACCTCTGATTTACATGAAAATGTCCATTGATTGACAAGAAACATTCCCAACATGTTACATGCATGTAAACAATCTTAAGTCAATTCATGGCGTCTCAAGTGTGACTAGGTCCGTCCTTTCAAACGAAAACCGTGTTAAACATAGTAAATCAAACACATATAAATACGCTATATTGGCGCTCATTAACCACTCCTTTGAATGCGATTTGACCTCGGACGCTTATTTAAAGCCACACGGGGCGTAACGTGACCTCCCTGACGTGTTTGCAATGTTTCGAGTGGTGTCCATTGTGCAGGAATCCATTGTGCAGGAAATGTTGACCCAATACATTACCTATCAAAGACAACCGTGCTTATTTCTAAAGGAGGGTTGAGAAGCCATTGTAACCACCGTACAGTTAAGGTGGTAATCTTTCAATAAACATTTAAAATATCGTACGCCGTGTGCCTCTGTTTTTAATACGCTGTATTATTAAGAACATAATACTACCAGGGACACGTTGAATAGCCCGGAATTGTTTGGATATAAGAAACTCTCTCACGAATGGAAAATAACAAATAATGACATTTGACTATGGTAAGTTTATTTGCAATTACTACAAATAACAGTATTATTGACACTGTTACACTGTTATGAACGCCCAGTAAAGCTTTAAGTTAACGCCTGGTGTAAGGTAGATATGACCGTGATACCGATGAGGACTACTAATGGCACAGAAGGGAAACTTCCTCTGGAAGTCTAGACGAGTAAGATAACGTTTTTAAATTAGCATTAACATCATAGTTCTTATTTAACAAATTTTAAAACATTCTTTCACTTCTATTTAAACAAAACCTCTATACCTGTCATTTTATAATGATACCGGAAGTAGATCCCAGTTGCGTACTTTTCTATTGATAGATATATGATTTTAATTTGAGTATGAAAATTTGAATTATGATTGTTGATTTTTTTTTTATATCTTTTAGGATGAATTAAACGAAGATCAGGTTACTGGTAAGTCATCAAATGTTATTCTTCCTTTTCAGAATGCAAGAGTATGTTTATAACAAACACGTATTTCTTTTACAAACTAGGTATAATGCCAGAAAAAATGACTGCATTGCGGAACCAACGTTTACTGCCGTCACCATGATCAGGTTATCTAGTACATTTGATACAGAATAATTGTATAAAACCTGTATTTTCTGTAGTGTACACATTGACCATATTTCTTGTTGAATATTCAAAGTGCGCCTTGGATTGGCATAAAATCAATACATTATACATTGGGGAAAGTGGGAAATGTCTATTTTATTATTAAATAGAAATAAGCACACCACTGAAGTGTTGCAATATTCAGCTAAATTCAGTATCAGAAAGTTGCTATACAGCAAAGAGTTTCTGCTATTATCTTTAATAACATATCAATGTAAAAATTACAAGTTACATTTAGAAAACAAACATGATTTGAAAGTAGAGATTAACCTATAATGTGTAATTTTTATTTGATATGATTAATAAGAGTTAAAGAGTGCAACGATTGAAAATTGGATTATAATCTGTTACATGTACATGTACTTATGTTTACAGAAGAAAGTATTAGCTTTAAAGCCTCTTTGTTATACACAATTGACTTATTAAAAAATGCAAAAAGAATGGAAACTGATATTGGCTGTGTGTGTATACATACGTCATACACTTATTAACGTCCTGACATAACCGGTACTTGGATTTGACCTAGATTAAAATGACACGTGCCATTAATGAAGCCAACCTTTCCGGAATACGTAGTCGTAGTGTCCTTGCCATGTAACTCTTTCAAACTTTGCACTATTTCGTCGATTTTGAGTCCAATTTACAGTTTTGATTACCCTTAGGTACTATCATGTTGTGCTTGGGAGCCTGAAGTTGGTTCCTAGTTCCTAGTTCCGTTTAAGATAAACGGAACTAGAACCAGACCCTAGTTCCGTTTAAGGTAAACGGAACTAGGAATCAGACCCTAGTTCCGTTTACCATAAACGGAACTGGGAACCAGACCCTAGTTCCGTTTAACATAAACGGAACTGGGAACCAGACACTGGTTCTGTTTAAGGTAAACGGAACTGGGAACCAGACACTGGTTCTGTTTAAGGTAAACGGAACTGGGAACCAGACACTGGTTCTGTTTAAGGTAAACGGAACTGGGAACCAGACACTGGTTCTGTTTAAGGTAAACGGAACTGGGAACCAGACACTGGTTCTGTTTAAGGTAAACGGAACTGGGAACCAGACACTGGTTCTGTTTAAGGTAAACGGAACTGGGAACCAGACACTGGTTCTGTTTAAGGTAAACGGAACTGGGAACCAGACACTGGTTCTGTTTAAGGTAAACGGAACTGGGAACCAGACACTGGTTCTGTTTAAACTTGCACGATAATTTGGCATTTTTCAAGTTTTTGGTTCTTGTTGATTGATTCACAGCGATATATATAATGTTGTAATATTACATTCGTTAACAGAACTCGAAGCTGCATTCAGCATCTTCGACACCGATAATGATGGCTGTATCACCACTGACGAGCTAGCCACGGTGATGAGGAAAATGGGAGGATCAACCACAGAGGAAGAACTACAGGAGATGATCCAGGAGGCCGACGCCGACGGTAAGTACGCAGGTTACTGCAAGCCAGTTACATATCACATTATACCCTTCGGCATAATGTATTCATTAAAACGTCAATTGGTGAAAGCACAATCATGTGTGTTTTACGAGCATGTTTCTGATTTGTAAAACCAAAAATAAATAATTTAAAGAAAGAACCTTACCTGGTTGAGTATCGGTCACATGAGCTGCTATAAACATATTTAATTTCAAAAATCTCAAAAAAAGAACCATCGAACTGTGTTATATTCTTTCCATATGCTTTGACACTGCTGTTTACTGCATAGCTTCCTTTTCCCTGAACATAGACATTGAGACAAAAAAATCGAAATAATTCATTAATTTTCTTATTCATCCATCTCAAAATAAATTTAAAACAGGAAACTGATAGTTGGTACATAATGTTTTAAATGTATTTATTTAATTATTAAAGGTAGTGGTGATATCGATTTAGAAGAATTCCTTGCACTGATGGCTAAGAAAATGAAGGACACTGACTCGGAGGAGGATCTAAAGCAGGCGTATAAGGTGTTCGACAAAGATAATAACGGTTACATCAGTCAATCAGAACTCCGTACAGTGATGACAAACCTCGGCGAGAAGATGGACGATGACGAGGTCGATGAAATGATCAAGGAGGCTGACCTTGATGGCGATGGACGAATTAACTACTCAGGTACTTATTTACTTCTACGTTAAGTTGACTGTGGATTTCCACCCACTTTTCGCTTAAAGATAAATCATTTAAATATAAAAAGACAATAACTGTTTTGCGATCACAAACATTGCATATTTCACAATTTCAGAACCGCTCATTAAACGCAGAAAACTTAATTCAAAAATTCGTATAATCAACAACAAAGGGAAAAGCAAGTACTTATACGAAATTTAAGAACAAACTAACATCACTACAAATTAAACTTTAAATGAATTAATTGCTTATACCTTATATAAATCTTGCAATACAACACACATAGTCCCTCATTAAAAACCCTTACGTTATATACTTATACAAAGGTAAAGTAATCTAACAAAGTATATAACTGAAATAGCACCAACAGGAAGATGAAGAACGAGGTTGACTACCTACATAGGTCAGCCGGTGTTCTGTTTAACACAGACCTGCCGGTGTAAGGTGAATCATAAACCGGGCATTTTCCGTGATTAAATTTTCAGCCGCCTTTTTTCTGTATCGTTATTTCCGGTTTCTTTTCCTATCAAAATGAAAAATATTTGTTGAGCCTTTTAATACAGTTTTGGGTTGTTTTTTAGTAACTAATGACACAATGGATTAGTGGTTTGAAATTGTTTGTTATGGTTGAATCAGAAAATACTTGTATCGCACAAAACTAAACAGATTACATCACCGGAATTATTGCTGTATACACAGTATTATATAAGATATTCACCCTATCATACAATTAGTTATTTATGTATCAATTATTATTCCCGACAAATGATCGGCCTGAAGTGCATCACGTGTTCACCGATAAAAACCGATATTGGCTTCTCGGTGTTTCTTCAAATAGAATTATGACCTGTCTACAAACGAACGAACAGTCCAGCTTCCGTAGGTCTTTTCAGATTGCTTACATTACTGTTTTGAAAATAATAAAACAATAGAGCCTTTAGCTTCGGTCGATAAATCCAGGTATCGACCTCAGCCAAAGGCTATAATTGAACACTATTAATTGATAGATGTATAGATATACATGTCTACATACAGAAATTGTGTTATCATCGAACCCTCTTAAATGATGTTCATTAACTGACCATAAAAACAGCATTATATCTGCTACTTACGAGGTATTACATTGGAGTTGACATTTAAATCCCGCGAACGTGTTATTAGTAGTTGGTTTTTGTCGTCTGCTATCAGCCATCGTGCTTCAACCATAATTGAACACCATTGTACATTTGACATTTATAGAGTGCCGACGACCTATACAAGTAGACTCCACAAAAAGAAGAATTTCATTTGGCATAATTTGCCTATCAAAATAGACAAACTATTGTTTATTTGTTTTTCATCCAGTGATTGCGTCACATGTCCACTTTCCTATCGACATGAATGTGTACAAATGATGCATGTTTTACGAACATGCTTATAAACATCTATGTATGCATACAAATAAACCTCCGCCTCCGAACGCCTTTATTAAGAGATCGCCCGTGTTTTGATACTACCTCTATTAAGAGACCATCTTTATTAAGATATTACTTGTGTTAAGAGATCATCTCTATTAAGAGACCGCTTATTTTAAGAGACCACCTCTATTAAGAGACCGCTTATGTTAAGAGACCACCTCTATTAAGTGACTGCCTGTGTTAAGAGACCACCTCAATTAAGAGACCGCATGTGTTAAGAGGGGCCTCTATTAAGAGACCGTTTTTGTTCAAAGAACGCATGTGTTAAGAGGGGCCTCTATTAAGAGACCGTTTATGTTCAGAGACCTACTGTGTTGATAGACCACTGTCAATGTTCCCTATTGTAGTAATTTCTTGGTAAACTGATCTTACATTAAGAAAACACCTGTGTTAAGAGACCATGTTTTGAACTTCCTTTTTGTGGTCTGTTTATGCATGTCTGTCTAGACTATGTATGCTGTATGGCAAAACGGTACAGGTGCAAGTTTTTGTTTGAAATTAAAAAGATTATACCTTTCCTTCATATCCTTAACTTCTTGATTTATCATTTATTTTGTTCTAACAGAATTTGTGGCGATGATGACAAGATCATGACGAGCTATCACCGGAAATGTCATATTGATGTTCAACTTTTACGGATTAGAACTGCCTTACATATAATGGACACCGAAGTTGGGAGAGAGACGAGGATATTCCTAGTTAACTTATTCGTTCATGTTGAATTTCGGTAATATTTTGGATCAGCTATACAAATACACTGACTGAAAACTTCCAGACACACAAGGGAATATCTGAGAATTTTACGCCAGGCGTGTTGATACCTTAAAGATAAACGATAACTCTACTACGCATATAAATTGATTTCCTGTAAAATAAAATCATTCATATTTATTGACATGAACTTGATTCGTCGTTTATTTAATACCCAGTAAACAGAGTTTTGCTATATAATATTACAAACACTTTCGAATATATGTAATGGTATGGTGAAGAAGTAAACATGAATATTGTAGAATCAACCTAATGCAACATATGACTTTAAACAGAAAAATCTAAATACTAGTACAGTGGTTGCTGTTTCACTTGATTAAAAACAAAACCTCAAAATACAGTGGTTGCTGTTTCACTACATTTAAACCACAACTTTAAAATACAGTGGTTGCTGTTACACATGATTTAAAACAAAACTACACAATTCAGTGGTTGCTGTCACGTTGATATGAAGCACAACCACTTAAACTTTCATATTTGCTCCTATTATTCATGTCTGCAAACCTGTATATAACGACCATTCGAGTGACAAATCAAACAAATCTAAATAGACAGGTAGCCTTTAATTATTAATTTCACCATTTTATGAATAAATACTACAATAAAATGTCATTATATATGTGAAATTTGGAAAGCTGTCCTGAACAAATGTAATGATAGCAAGATAAATGTGTAACGAAATCTGTTTTAAATAACTCTTGCTTATAACAACCAACTGTCCATGAAAACCACCTGTCTATAAAGACTAACTGTATATAAAGTCGTATTTTCTATAAAGACCAACTGTTGATAATTACCATATAAAAATACCCAAATATGGTTCCGTACATGATACGATGAAACTGTCTATTCATCAACACCTGTATAGTTAGACTATTTGACTCTCTCCCTTTGGTACTCCGTATTGCCAAGTTTAACTTAACACAAGATGATTAAATTTTGTCTATTAGCGTTTGAAATATGTCATTTAGTGTCATGCTTACATTTGTATTTTTATCAAGAGAATGAAGCACAAGACAACGGTATGGACAAATAATTGAATTTAATAACCTTTAATGTAAATGATAGTCATCGTAACACAAGGGACGATGTATTTGATATAGTTTTGATATTACAATATGTTACATGTGGCAAATAACTTACCAGTACGGCATCACACAATGTTCCATCAGGCTGTTTGTTTAGGATGTTACATTCAATTATTCCTTTTTCATTATTCCGTTTACATTGTAAGGGAAAATTAAGTATTATTGTCATTATTGGAGATGATATCAGCCATTAACAGTAGTTTTTTAAGGATGTATGCCCCCAATTCTAACATTGTCTAACAAAGTAGGATTACATTAAATTATGCAAAAAACAGATATTGAAGTGAAACTGGTTGTCAAAATCAAGTAAAAACAAAAGTATATCAATCGTATTGCAATAGATGAAAACTGTGCAACGGGGGATCTCAAACCGATATAATACTATGGGACAATTAATTTGGAAGAAGAAAGGGTTTGTAGCTCCCCATATCTAAAGATGCATTGTAACCTTAATATTTAAGAAAAATAGGTACACCCACGGACCATTTGACATATAGGTATAAGGAAAGATAGGTAGGGTACGGACCATTACACATATCTGTATAAGGAAAGATAGGTAGCAAACGGCCTCTTAGACATGTCGGTATAAGCTACCTCCAAACAGGGTTCCCCGTACCGTATTTGTGTTGTTTGGCGTGAACGATTTAGCAGAAAATGTAACACTGTTGCAAAATAAAGCTTCTCTCTGCAGAGAACAGCGTCAATCATTTCTACTCAGCAGAGAACCTTTAGAACTACAGTTAATGGAAACGCGTTCCTGTCCAGACATAAAGAAAGAAAATTACGGCGTGCATAGTGTATTGTTATGTCTAGCAAGGAGCAAAACAAATAATAGACCTGTTGTTTTCACCTGTCAAATACAGACATATGGCTATTCAGCAAACAACAATTGTTGTGTGCCTCTTGCGAATAGCTGAACCACTTTCGAAATAATGGGTTATCTACCGATGACTGGTTTGATTTACTATCTGGTGATCTGACACTTCTGTTACAGTATCTGTCCAACAGGTAAAGAATCACATTCAAAGTCTCAACATAGGAGTCATATTTTAGGAGAAAAAAATGCTTTCACATTTTTGAATGGGGTTATCAAATTACATTGTCTTACTGTTGGAGAATAGCTATTACCACAGTGGCCTGTGTGAGACTGTTACAATACACCTTATGCGTTACCCTCAAGGGAATAAAACAAAGATAATGATGAAATTGACACCGGTGAATACCTGTGTGGAAATCTTTACAGTTCGTTGAAAAATAACAGTCATGACGTGGTTTGCTTTCCTGTTTACAAGTTGTCCTCCTGGAGACCAACACATGTGGTAGGAATTTATTCAGGATAAACATAATTATACGAACAAGAGAGGAGATTTTGTTAGATTTCCTCACACTATGGTAAGTATTCTGTGAAAAACATATAATAAAAATGGGAAATTGATTTTCATGATTTATCAAAGGTCTACATTACTATAAATGCAAAGACGGTAACTTAATTTTACAATGCAGTGATAAGCTATATTATTTATCATATCTATGTTTTTGATGACTTATTGAATCTCTTTTAGATAATGGAATAGCTGATAATATTCACACTTTACTCATCATTAATATGCAAATAAACCAGTACTCATCAAATGATTGAAATTCATATAATTCAGGGGGTGTTATGCATCTCCCCTCCTGTAGATTTTTTTCACCCTTTTGTCTCCAAGCAACAACAATAAATCCTACAGGGACGAAACAACTATATGATGCAGTGTTTTCATTCTGGGCATGATGTATCTGTTACCAAATCATATAGTGGCAACCACATGTGGGTGTCTGACGTCTGACAAACATATGTGGTGCTTAACTATTTGACAAATATGTATATGTTCTGCTTTGACAAGTGACACACCTATGCTCTCCTATATTGTTTGACATACTAATACTCTGCTAGATTATTTGTCGTGTTAACACTCTGCTAGATTATTTGTCGTGTTAACACTCTGCTAGATTATTTGTCGTGTTAACACTCTGCTAGATTATTTGTCGTGTTAACACTCTGCTAGATTATTTGTCGTGTTAACACTCTGCTAGATTATTTGTCGTGTTAACACTCCTAGATTATTTGTCGTGTTAACACTCTGCTAGATTATTTGTTGTGTTATTGCTCATCTATTTTATTTGTCATATCAATGTTATGCTATATTATAATTATGACATAATAATGCTCTGCTGTTTTATGTGTCATATTAATGTTCTATTACATTAATTGTCAAAGATGGTCGTTGCTTTCTTTCTCTAATAATACTACCTTTCATGACAAGTATGCCTTTTCTTTTTTGCAGGACGTTACGTCATTACTGACAGAAGTACAGATCGCTGGTAAGATCAATGCTAAAAGTATAGTGATATATAAATATCCTAAATTTGTAATGTACATCAAAGTTAAGAAAAGGGTAAATAGCACACATGTCAATTTTTACATTATTAATGATATAAGTTAAACTTTGAAATAATGTCCCTCAAACTACGTTATTACGGCCATCAACACGACTCAAAGATAAATATCAAATGTTTAAATTGGCCCTCAAAGAGACGCCGATTGCCATATTTAGTGTTTCATCGATTTTAGGTTCCACTTGTATTGTTTATTGTTGATTGGTTTTTAACAGAACTTAAGGAGGTATTCAGTTTCTACGATAAAAATTGTGACGGATTTGTGGACCTAAATGAACTTGGACCAATGATGAGGTCCATGGGCCTGAATCCCACCGAGCAGGAAATAATCGACTACGAAAAGCAGTTTAGTGACAGTACGTAAAAGATGAACACTCATTTATAGTGAACAATGTGTTGACAATAAATTAATAAATACTATATTGAAAGGATGTTTTTCATGAATAATTAAATAAAAGTCTTTCCATCGCTGTTATTAACTGTATACGGGCCGTCTTACTATTCTGATTAAATTACCGATTACCATATAATGTTCATTAGTACACCTTGGTGTTTCGTTACCACTGCCACGGTCATCACTTTGAGGACATGACTAAACTAGAGCTATATTTACATAGCGGGTGTCGTTGAAGTAGTCGTAGACGTTTATTATTCCGGATCACCTGTTTATGATTTTTTTCTTTGATCCTTTTCATGGATCACTGCGGAGATTTTTCATTTATTCATATTTTGCCCTAGTTTCATCGATTTTGATTCAAAATTTCATTTTCGTTGGCACTTCGGTATTCTCTTTTTCTGTGACAATGTACTTGTAAAAACTTGTTTGGTAATTGAATCAACCGCATACATGAAACTTAGATTGTTTATTTGTGGTGAATGTTGGACCTATCGACATGTAAATATACCGGTTACAGAAATGTCATAATTAATGGGGAAACACTGGTTACAACGGTACAATTTCCTACTCCAACAAAGTGGTTCTATAAATTTAAATCCAGAAATGTATGTAAAATGTTGATGCGGTTTAACAAAGTACAATCAGTGACATATGCATGTAAATGTTGTTTCTATAGTTTAATTTCATAAATGTAAAATATGTTATCTGTTACGCTTTGTATATCTTTCAGCATCAGTCTGTTAATTGAGGTTTAGTTTTTTACCACCTTTTTGTTAAGATTAATGGACTCACTTTCCTTTGCTCCTCCTATACCTATTTGATAATGTATTTTTTCTCATCCAGGGCATGACAAGAATTTGGATTTTAGGGATGCCTTGGAGGTTGTGGTAGATACACAAGCGTACCCTCAGGAAACTGAAGAGAGTCTGAGAGAGGCGTTTCGAGTATTAGACAGGGATGGAACAGGGTATGTCAGTTGTGCCGAGCTCACACAAATGATGACGTCACGAGGGGAAAAATTATCAGATGATGACGTCAAGGAGATGATGATTGAAGCTGAAGATGGAGATGGTCACATCCAATATGAGGGTATTTCTTTAACTATTGTCTTGATAAACAATTGCAAGAGCAGTAAGCATTGAATGTTGTTCGTAAATTTTAATGATTTTTCTTCTTTTATCTAAAAGAAATCGTTCTATGTTCCTAAACAAAGAATATCTTCATTATTTCTAAAGTGCAGTCCTATAAGATACATCTCTGATGATTAGCTATGACCAGTAAAGACGAGTTGGGTATCGGTGCCCAGTTGGTCGATACCTTATAGGAGCAAGTTATTGCTCACAAGTTTAATTTGATATATTTACAAAACTATTTAAATTCACATCTTAAATTATAAGCATAAAATTTAAGAGTGATTGCCTAAGGACAGAAACTAACAAAATATATAAAATATATTTCAGAAATATTTCGTTAAAGACTCGATGCGATAAACAGGTTTCAGGCAACTTGGTTACAGGTTTTACTGTTACACACATGGCTTGAAGTATCCGCTTTGTCGAGATTTGTATGGCAATTATAAGTATCAGTCTCATTAGATAACGATGAAGTCACTGATTTTAAGAGAAATGTTGTATATTAATGGTGGCCTGCATTTCTGTCGCACCGTATTGAATTGATCGAGTTGATTCAATGACGGGGAAATAAATCGTTGTGTTTCCCTCTTTTGCTCATGTTGGCCTGGTTTTATATCCTGAATGAGAGCCACTATTGCGGTGAAAATAAATATGTATTATCTTTGAAGAAGGGGCAAATGATCATGTATTCCCTTCGTGAAAGCGGTTTATCTTGGGAAACAAATTATCAAGTTTCTCTACGAAAAGAGAATATTAATGTTTATTGTTGTGATGCAAACTGCCACAAAACATGCCATTCAATCAGCGTGGGGCATTGTAGCGATTATATTTTACGTGGCCATATATTAGGATTAAAGAATGAAAACATTTCTATGATTTCTCACATAAATATAGTCACTTTACCATTCTCAATTTCAGAGTTTGCAAAGCTGATTCTGGGAAAGAGCTGAGATGTGTTTACGGAACGTGTTAGAGTGATTTTAGGACGTCATGCTACCCTGTATTTAATAACACTGTAATGATGGACCAGGAATTGTTTACATGATTCAATAACGCTTGTGCTCCCTAGAGATATCACTCCGGAGGATGTGTTTGAAATCCGACCCGGATGTCCTGTCTTTGTGATGGTGGACACCGGCGATACACCGTACACCATAAAGCACCCTTTATCTAATTGATTCGTTCGACGACCATTCAGGCTCAGAGGGAGCGCGTCGCTGTATATTCTGGCTTAGTCCCATATCAACAAGGCTCATCATTCACACACTACGACGTGTTCTAGCTATCTTATATCTTCAGCAACATGCAGATTCTGTTATAGATTTTCTACGGCTTTGCTTTTTCAATTTCCTTTCTATATTAATACATTTTTTAACATATTTATAGATAATAAAACGACCATTTTATTCAAAGTTTGGATTTTAAAGTATTTCTTTATTATCTTTAACAAAATCTTGTTCTGATTAGTACCGAGCTATTTACAACCCCTATAATTTTCCTGTGGCGTCTATTCGGTTACAATTTAAATTTACAAATATGTTTTCAGACAGTGATATGAGTCATTGTACAAATATAGTGAACATATGCTTTTGTGGTGGAGGAAAGCCGGAGTACCCGGAGAAAAACCACTGGCTGGTACTTGACGACTGCTCCACGTTGGCCACGAACCTGTGACCCTGTGATGCAGGGCTTAATTGTGATCGTAGACCGTCTGACGCCTAAAACAATCGGCCACCAATCTTCAAAACTCCAATGCTTTCTAAAGTGTTGGCGACAATTCACTGTGACATGATGTTGCTGCATTTCAAGTTTACGCCATTTAAGCTATGTTGAATATTTTACATAGTGATTCTTCAGTTATTCATTTGATTTGCATACCAAATACAGATTTAGTGGTAACTGATTTTGTGGAGAGAAAAAAATGCGTACCCACACCATCTGTTACACTGAAGACAATTTGGTTTCATCAACAAAAGGCCACGTTCCGTTATTATTGAAATTGATTCGTTTTATAAAAAAAAAACACACGCTTATTTTGGAAGGGGGGATTCATGATGTCTTTACTTTTGTTTTGATGTTACTGCGGTTTGCGTCATTAGCACATATTCATTCAAATATTGTTTATATAGATATATGACAACCATGCTTCTTTCGGAATAGGAAACACTAGTCCCAAACACCGACAGAAAAATCGATATTGAATATGTTTCGTGGTCTAGCTAAATGTTTTGTTGGCATAACATCTTTTAAGAGCACAATCGTGAACAGACTATCGCCTTGTACTGCAGTTAATGTATATACAAAGTATACATTGTATATATATATATACGGACATATATATATGAATAACACGAGAAACATGTATGCTAAGCTTAGTACTGTACAACTACTAACTCTTTAGGTAAGAAAATAATTTTCGTAATATCACTGAAACATATACGAAAAGTACATAACGTATTTTAATCAAAAGAAACAACTTAATGCGGTTAATATAGCTGTAAATTGGTGGAGAACAATTAATGATTGACATCATTTTATATAAAGTCACGTTAAGCTAAAAAGACTTTTAAAATCAAGGCCATGATTGTACAATCATTTGATACATTGCCTTTGAGAACTTATGACTGTGTCTTTTGTGTGACTGAACACGTTAGCTGAAATCCTACATCCTTACCCTGTTTCGTTAAAGGACGAGGTCCTTTGTTCGAAACGCTCACATGCACGACCTTAGTTTAAGTTTCATCTCAAACCGCTCGACCATCGATTTTATTAAATAAATGTTAAGAGCAAAGCCCAAATTTTTGAGCATGGTTTGCTTAACGAATCATATTAAATTTTAAAAATAAAAGCTTTACAATTGTCTTCTTCTTTTTTGTCCCAAGATAATCATTTTTGTTTCTATATATACATACATTCTTGTTTTGTTTTGAATATAAATTATATCGAATATACTTTACTGAATTTGCCTGACGTTATTGTCAGGCATACAAGGCGTTCAAAAAAGAGTCCAGAATGCCAGCAAACAGTCTTTTTCAATCACCTCAAAGTTGAATTATTTTAAGTTAACCTGTCTACGCAAAAGACTCGGAAGATTGTCGGAAGTAAACACGTATAATGGTAAGTCTCAAAGAATGTCTTTGATTTTGGCAGAAATGCTCGATATTTTAACTTTTAGGAACGATAATTTATAAGCAACTTACTTAATCAAAGTCAAGTTATATATTCATGGTAATACATTTGTGTACGTACTGCTGTCTTAAACCATGATTTGGCTGCTTCAATATTGTTACAACGATCTCCTTTGTAGACAGAGGACACACAACTACCAGAGTTACAGGTTGTAGGTAAGCTACGTTTTGATTTATGATAACTAACAAGTACAGCTTTGATGATGATGGGGAGGGAATGCTGCTCAAGGTTCAAGTACTAATGCAAACATTTTGTGAGAAATATCACAATGATCACATTCAACTGAATACTTACTTAGGAGGCATGGTAGTCTAGTGGTAGGACTAAGGGCTCGTGACCGAAGGGCAAAAATAAATAAAGTTTATATAATATTTATATATTCATAGGGATGAAGAAATAAACATGTATATCAATTTTAAATAGATGATATCACATATGTAATCAGTGTGTTAGAAACAGAGACTGGCGCTTAAGGACTTACATTGTCCATTGTGAAACAATACAAATGTTACAGAAATAAAGGAGGTATATAATGATATATACATATATAAACAAGGTGCATACTAATGTCACAGAGGAAAAGGTGTGTGAACATTAGTATTTATACATATAAATGAGGTACATATTGGTATAACAGTTGAAGGAGATGTATATTATTTTTGCAAAGAGGAAGTTTGTCAATGATATTTACAGATATCAAAGTGTACTCTGATGTTTACATATGTGAAGTACATGTGTGTTGGTGTTTACATATTTGATATTTGATAAGTGTGATTTGATATTTACAGAGATGTAGAAGGTATTTAGCCTGCTGTGCAATGTGTGTTGGTGTTTACATATTTAAGAAAGTGTGATATGATATTTACAGAGATGAAGGAGGTATTTAGCCTGCTGTGCAATGTGTGTTGGTGTTTACATATTTAATGAAGTGTGATATGATACTTGCAGAGATGAAAGAGGTATTTAGTCTGCTGGGCAATGTGTGTTGGTGTTTACATATTTAATGAAGTGTGATATGATACTTGCAGAGATGAAGGAGGTATTTAGCCTGCTGTGCAATGTGTGTTGGTGTAAACATATTTGAAGGAAGTGTGAAATGAAATTTGCAGAGATGAAGTAGGTATTAAGCCTACTTGACAATGTGTGTTGTTGTTTACATATTTAATGAAGTGTGATATGATATTTACAGAGATGAAGGAGGTATTTAGCCTGCTGGACAAGGACTGTGATGGGCTGATCCCTGTAGAACACCTAGGCCCTGCTCTGAGATCCATGGGGCTCAATCCGACAGAGGAGGCTGTCAAAGCTGCAGGGGAGGAGTTCAAGTCAAGTAGGTCTCATTTCCGTTAAATATATATACAAACTATCATTTTTATGTATACACTTATATAATTACTGTGCAATTTATTTAACAGAACGGGTCTCATTCGAATATTCAACTTTGAGTGGAGTTATCTCCCTTACATGTTTTGCAATAATCTATTTTAGTCAGAATCCCATGAGTTCCATAGCGCCGTCCTTCATCTTACACGTATTGATTTTGTTGATCCAAATTTGATTCGAATTGTCCAAAATAAATTGATTTAATATAAGTATTACCATATTAATTGTAACGAAAATATATTTCACAATATCAAACTTTTAGAAAAGATGTTATGTGTATACTTATGAAGTTAATAAAATAAACCTAAGATACTGATCGATTTGTTGAAACGTAAGCTTACCTTTCTGGAACATCTGGTCGTATCTTATAATGGTCTCCGTAAAAATGTTTCCTTTGTCATAAGTTAATATTGTGCTCACTGCTGGGTATTCTGCTTTTTTTTATTTAACTTTTTATGGAGTTCTGAACAAACTTCTTGCCTTCTGATTTTTTTCTGGTGTTTTACATATGTTTTATGTCGCCTTGGATTTCTTGCGTTTTGGTATTTATTAAATCACATTTTTTTTAATATATTTACATATTTTACATCCAATCTAGGAGAGAATCGGTCACTGAATTTCGAAGAATGTCTAAAGATAGCAACAGAGTTAGTGAAGGAGCCTGATGAAACCGAAGAGAGTTTACGCGAGGCTTTCCGAACGTTTGACAAAGAGAGAATCGGATGGATTGATAGTGCTGACCTTCGTCAAGTAATGATTAACATGGGTGAACGACTAACAGAAGAGGAGGCATCTGATCTGATAGCGGACGCAAACGGTTTGGACGGACACATCCAGTACGGAGGTAAGGACATATGAGGTCAATGTCATGTCATAAAGCTAACATAGATAATCATTTTACTCTAAATTATATTAAGACGATTGAAATTATGTAATATCAGTATGTTGTCAGAGGTCTGTCCGAACCGTATAGACACCAACACAATATTCTGTTACTGTGAAGTATCTGTAGTCACACGATATGATAGTGTTTACAACACTGGACCACTTTACGGCATTATTTGCCGTAAAGAGTCATCCGGGTCTTTGCCAATAGTGAATTAATGTATAAGTGTCAGATATGTTGTTATTATTGTGTATTATTGTATGATTGTCCTATTGGTGAGGATAAGACATTTGTTTTTGTATTAAAAGTTATAGAATTGTGACGTTAGTTTGGTATTTTATAACGAAATTCATTATCGGAAGGGATATATTTTAGTTGATTCTATGGGCATTTGTAATTCATGAAATTCGTGATTTCTTCATGAAACTCGGTGATCAATAAAGCAGTGAAACCATGCTCGTAAGAAATAACTACATATTGAGAGTTAGATCTTTACAACTATTTTCTACAGATTTTTTTTTCTTTACAAAAGAATGTTTTTATGTTTTCATCAGTTTCATTTTTTCTTCCGTCCTAGATCTCCATAGTCTTACTCCATCTGAACGACCTTAAATTATAATATGACTCAGGCATGGCCTTGAGAGAGCGAAGCTCGTACATAAATTTGTTTCGGTAGTATAGTATATTTTTTAATCATAACATTACCCATTTTAACACATACAAAATGTACCTGTAATTGTTTTTTTTATATAAAATACTTGAATCTGTTGCTGGGCAAAATCATTCATTTTTAAAACAGGCATTGCCTGAAACGAGCGAAGCGTCTAAATGTTGTTTGTTTCAATCTTATTTTCTAAATAACATTATTTAAAATATTATCTATTTATTCGTTCTATAGCGATAAAGTAATTAATGTAAAATTAATAATAAGTAAAGAAAAACATTCGAATGAATTATGCAGTTCAAGAGAAAACACAAATGCATTTGGTATTGTTGCATTTAATTGCCCCTTCTATGGCCTCAGCGTACTGTTGCGGAAAGAGTGAGGCCCAGTAGAGGGACTTCATATTTGAAGATGTTTTGTTTATCAAATATAACTGTTATTATCTGTTATTATAAAAGTTAAGTATATTGGTGATTAAATTCCAATTTTATTTTCCGACATAATATACTTTGCCTGATCCCTCTAAATCGTGTAAAAAGAGAATCACAATAGCCCAAATATATACGGATTTTCGTCTGGTTTGGTAGTTACTATATACTTCCGGTTTGGGTGGAGAGAAGAAAAGACTGAAAATTTGAAAGAAGCTTCAGTTTCTATAATTTTTAATGTCATGAATTTACATAACCACAGAAAAAAAATATCAAATAAAGAGATATTTTTGAGAACGTGTAGCAAAGCTAAACAGCATCGTAAAAATAGGACCGCGGTAACTCTATAATACATGTAGCTACTTCCGTGACGAAGGATTTTGGAAGCATAGTATTTCGACGTTACCATGACTTCAATTGTTCGTACATGTTACCGCTCCTATTAAAATCATTCTCAACATGACACGGAACATTTTAAGAGGATACAAAATCTCTTGTAGGAGTGTCTATAGTCAATAGGATGACAAACGTAACTCCAAGAACTCAATCAGCTCAGCAAATAAATCGCTGGTACTAAATGACAAAAAAAAATGTTATTGGCCATCTGGTTAGCCTTTTCTTCAATCCGTGTTAGTGTAGAAACTATAAAATCTAAAATTATGTAATTTGGTTCCATTCATAAACTTAATAAATTATTGTTTCAGATGTTTGAAATTCGGTTAATTTCATTATTTGTGCGTTCTAACGGCCAAACTCGGGTCCTTTAAGAATTTGATTGTTTGTTCATGTTGTTTAAATATCAGCTATGTGGTAGTAAAATTCACAAAACTACCGACATGGGAATTTTAAAAGCAGTTAAATGCTATTGTTGATGTTTAAAATATTTGTTCCCGAAAACTTTAAGAGATTTCACAGGTTAGAGAGTTCTGGAATATTGAGACTTCATCTCTCAATATGAGGATGTTGAACCCCAATGTCTTCCGTTGTTCAACACCTGTACGAAATGTTAGTATAACTTCGCAGATTACAAAGGAATTAGATCGTTGTGACGGGAGATGTCATTACAGGGTACCACATGTGGTGCAGGAAACTCGTTCACGTTATGAACATGTTATTTCACTTCCCGTTTCCTGTGTGCATGGGTGTATGTGATGTTTGTTGAATGGGTCATGACGCATTTCCTTTTGTTATGTTGAACCATCGATTTTAGTTGTCTTTCGTTTCGATGTCGATATGCATCAATTGGCGTTCTTTCATAATTTTCCCATTTGTACTTTCAAATATAGCTAGATTGTGATTGTTCATATCTTTGATATTATATTTTTGACTAATCATTAAAACATTTGATGTTTATTTCAGAGTTCATCAAACTAATTTTGAGCGATCGTTAAGCTTCCCCCAAAGAACCTGGCAAATTTTGGAGAGGAATCTCAACTTGTGTCCGTCCAATGAACGTTAAATCTTTGTCATTTATTCTATTTTATATATGAAAAAAAATGGTTCTATTTCAAGACTTGAGTGTTCATTTATGCATGTGTCCTAACGCTATTACCACGCACTCTCGTCCCAAGCTATTTATATAGACGGATCGTTACACTAATCTGTGCCGACATGTCCTTCGACATCAATATCTATCAACGCATCTATAGTTAGATTAAGTTATCCAACAGACACTATTTATAGAGGCTTCCCTACCTAAATCAATGAGGATACTTTAATCGGAATATTTCTTTCTAATTAAGCGTTGATAACCATGCCGCTCGGGGTTTTGCTGATAATGACTGGAGGGTTTATCGAAATGTAAAATCAATATGGCCATCTGGTGGAGCCCCACAAATAAAAATTTAAAAAAACATATAATAAAGAACAAATGTTACCAAAGATTATCTTAAACCTTCATCTGAAGATACAATTTAAGTGTTTTTCGTTTTGATATATAACACCTTCTATGATATCTAAAGTCATATCCATTCCATACAATATATTCTACGAAAAATCAAGAGCATGCGAATGTATCGAAAAATAACCTATTTATAATTAAAATCAATGACAAATATAAGAAGACTAAGACCAGGTGTTACAGAGGGGTAGGTTTCTTCTGCTGTATTGACGGCAACCGCTTAATCCATGTAATGGCAAGTCCTCAAACTGAGAATCGGAGTATAGCATCAACAAAACCACAAAACAAACTAAAGAACATAATCCAAACCTTCGATATTCTTAACGACATCATTAGTTTCTCATGAAGACAACAAATATGTATATGTGTTGAATGTGTTTTAAAATACCTTCAATTCCGCTTTCCAAACGTAACTGTTTGATTAACTCTTGTCGGCATGTTTTAAGGTAAAAATTCAACAAAAATAGACTTTAAAGGGTTTGTGAGACATTGGAAGTTAACCGTGTGTGCACTGTCATCAGACAGGCAGTTTCCTCGCCTGCATTAAATATAGTGATTTAGATACAAAATCAAGATCAGCGCCACCTTGCAGCAGATACTGGCCAGAGCAAATACTTGACCATATTTAGAACCATATTTAGAAAACGTGATTTCATCTAATAATTCAACACCTATTCAAACATCTGGAGTATCTAAATGCAAATTAACGACGTAGAAACTCGGGTATGATGACGTAGATACCGATCCACTAACTTTGGGACAAAAATGAGAGTTCAGCTATTATTTTCTTCAACCATTCATACATCCGATGCATCAAACTATAGACGAACACTTCGGAAACTCATGTTTGATGACGTAAGAAGCACATCATCTGATTATTTTAATTTTGTTTTTTTTCTGTTTTTTTCCCTCCTAATTTCTGATTTGATCATACCACTTGTTCCGACCTGGATATTGTTGGTAATGGCAGGTTTCGAGATTGCAATGTCAGCAGTTAAAAATAATAAGGAGCCATATCGAACGAGTACTACGCTATAAATCGACAAAATGAGAAGGTCATGACCTGATTTTTGTGTTGGTTTCATCCATTAGGCATTGATATGGATTTATGTACAGTATCTGGGGTTTGTTATTTCATTAAATGACAAAATGAGTTCTTGGTTCTTTTTGGTGACCTTTTCTTGCTGTTAAAAGGTTAAATATGAATTTTTGGCACGACGTTTCAATGGTACAGCCATCTTAATCAAATGCCTTAATGTTTATGTCCATCACTAAGGAAGCTACCTTATGACGTCATATGTATTGTGTGGCAGATTTGAATTGTATATAGGATTAAAGTCGCCTTCTAGCTCCGAGTTGGAGGGATTTTTTCTTTAGCTCAGTGGTAGAGCGTCCGACTAGGAACCTGGAGATCAAGGGTTCGATGCCCGATAAAAGCACACTATTCTCTTTCATGTTACAAATGGTGCCCGTGGCCCTCCCTGTGGTGACAGGGAGTTAGAACCTGGGGGTGTGGTGTTCGAGGGCGAACACATTTAAAAAGGTGGGGAGTAGTGTGACAGGTTTTAATTGTATATATGATTATGGTTGACTTCTAGCTTCAGTGGTAGAGAGTCCGACTAGGAACCTGGAGATCGAGGGTTCGATCCCCGGTGGATACATTTTGTATCTCGCGTTCACGTCCATGAGTCTACGATACGGCACCCATTGCCCCCGTATGCTTACCTACCTTTATTGAGTCTGGGCCTCATTCTCCAGGACGATTGCCATAGTGTATATTTGTGTACCTAATTACCGTGTGTGGCAATTAATTAATGCAAGATTATCGGAATTAAATGGTATTTCATTACGCATATATATGTGGTTCTACTGGCCGTCTCACCTGCTGTTGTTGCTACCTTGGATCAAGAGCGATAACCCTGATTACTTATATACGCACACACATGATTGAGTCGTATTATTAAGGGTTACGTAACTACGGTAATGATGTCGATATATTTGCAGAAAGCGTGCTGACCAATTCGTCAGTATTGCCCTGAGGCGCGTTCGATTGTGACAATTAGCGGAACGCTTGGGAAGGGGATGAGAGAACCGAAAGCCAAATAAACAGCCGCCTTCGTTAATTATGCATCTTGCATTTGTGACCAGCTAGTTAGCGTCGGGTGCTGACAGCTGTCGTCTGGTTAGTAGTTAGGTATAAGGGTCACGTGTATTATATATGTAGGGGGATATAGGGGCAAATGCTGGAGAGAGGAGGTGCGCTGCTTAAACGTGTCCGGACCCAACACCTATTTTTGTGTAGCCCATGTGTAAAAATGAAAATAAAAAAGACAAAGAGAAATGAAACGGGAAAGCTTTAAAATGTCATTTTAATCATAAGCCGAGAGTCATTTATTTATTTACATCACTTAGCAATGCTGTGAATTAAGTTACGAATAAAATATTGACACCGGCCTATTTCGAGTTTCTTTGTTCTCCCAATGCGAATTTTTATTTATGAACAGTCAAATTAGATTTTCGTCACACCAAGATGTATTTTGCCAATGTTTGCCAAGTCGTGTGTGGCATCAATTGTAAGGAATGGATAGGCATGCGATTTCGACGATTTTTTTTCCACTTCCTTGATTTTGGTTTTGCCCTTTCTTTTTTTTTTTTTTATCAAAAGGACTGTTTTTATTAAGGGTTGAACGGATCTTTTTTTTTTAATTAAATGCTGGCATAAACGCAATTCGGTTATATTCATAGCTCAATGAACGCATGTTCTTCTTGTAATGCTTATGGAGGCAATTGCAGTAGAAATGTAAATATAACAATGTAATAACTTATGCCGAAGTTTATCTAAATGTAATTGACATGTTTCATAAAATTGAACAAAACAATGTGTCTGATTTTTTTTTTATCATAACTTTAAGTATACGAGTTTTGAATGTAAAACTTGATTTATCATTTTTAAAAATGCATTAATGTTCAAAATTCTGGCAATGTTGCAAAAAGCTTGTTTGTTTAACTGAATTTCATATGAATAAATATTGCATTAGTTCATCTGAGGGGAAAAAAGACAATTTTTTGCATTTTTATTTTTAGAGAAATTGTTTAAATGATTCATTATTTGATGTAGGACAAAACTTAATCAATTTCCATCGATTCAATGACACCTGAAGGGTCTAATGGTTCTAGTTCTATGGTTATGTTGCATTAAATATACATTTGTATACGTAAAATGAAACTGGCAATGATGTACCATTAAGCAATGGCAGTATTAGTCTCATAAACAATTAAGTTAAGAGAAATGTAGATTTGTACAAAAGTCTGAATATTAATACATGGTTGAATAAGGGTGGGCATTCGTTTTTTAATTATCTTGTTAACATCAAAAATAAATATTGCCAATAATGTGAATTTATGATTGGTTACAAAACTTAAGTAAACTTTTCAAGTAATATGTAGAGTGTGGTTCCTTCTGTCTGACGGTATTAATTGTTCTGGACAGTTGAATATGTATTGCATGGACTTAATCACCAATTTCCTGTAGGGTACATACATTAAAGAGTCCTCATTCTCCTGGTATACTGGACAACCTTCCGCTATACATTGGTATTTTGATATTACACGTTCTGAATTTATAATATGCCTCTCTAGATTTGAAGGCAAAGATCGTTAAAACAAGATGAACTGATGAAATCACACAAACGCATTCAACACCGACGTGTACTTGTTCGTCAATTAAAGATAATAAATTCAATAATATCATGTTGAGTAATTTTACCAGCATTGAAAAAATATCGATTTTTTTTGTTCCATTGTAACGTCCTTATGTAAATCGCAGTAATCAATAATTTCCCTTTAGTTGTAATGACGCGAACAGGCAGCATCCTATTTAGAAAAGAGGGCAACAAATATAAAACAAATAGTGTTATATTCCTATAGCTGAATTTCCGATCGATCTAATTGCTATGCACATACAGTTTCTAGGGGAAAATACAGGTTCTGTTTTTTCAATGATTACCGTGTTGATACAATTCAGATAATGTTTACCTTATCAATGAGAAAATGCCAGGCACGCCCGTCAATGATCTGGACAGGTCGAGTATGGGTCTGTTATGTTGGGAGTCGATAACATACTACATGTACAACGTTTTTGTTTTTTTTATCTGTTTGTCATGTTGACACCTGCTTAGAAAAACCGGCGTACTGTAAAGCTACTCGTATGCGTTCGCTCGGATATCAGACAGACAACTGCGTTTTTATCAGTATAGTGTTTAATTGTGGTAATGGCACCCGGACTTGTGTAAATAAAAAGGAATCGGTAGGTTACTACACAAATAATGGACCTGTTAAAGTCGTACGCATTCAACCAGGACCCGTCGGGATGACAACCTCTGTTTCAATTCAATTGTGTTTATTTGTCACAATAATACCCGACCTTGAGTCATGGACGGAAGTGGATACAACTTATCCTACATGACTATAAATACAATATATAGCTCTCCAAACTCCACACATATAAGCATGGCGTCGTTTGTCCCAAAACCCATTAGGCCGAGCGTCATGTGCTGTACGTTCCAAACAATACCGTGTTAGGAAAAATGTCTTTCACGACATTGATTTTAACCGTTGTAAACAATAGTGTGTCTGGTTTTATAAAAGACACCTTATGTAGTTAGTGCTGAGGACAGGGGGCGACATCTGCTAACTGAAACATTGCGGTGGGTTCTCCAATATCATTGATTTCCATATACATGTAGTACACTTGTATCAGCTAGCGTCCTCGAGTAATTCTGTGTGTATCGACAGATTTCCAGTTTATAACAGCCACCACCTGACTACCAGCGTTAAAGCCATATTTCCATATATTTACAAACTAATGAAAATCGCAAACCTGTCAGATACGCTGTATTATTCATGGTTAAACGGTTTTCGTCGAATAGCAGAACGGCAGTATTCCACGGCTGAGTGAATCTCGAACACACGACAGCCTCGTTTTCGTTTAGTTCACGGGACGTTACAACGCCACTCGAAACCTAAACACGGACGAAATGGACCCTTTAAACGGAGTGGTAAGTTTGAATGCATGATCAGATCCTTGGTAGCTTTTTGTGTTTACCTCTTACGTATTAGTATTGCTAATGGTTCATACACGATAAATACGTTCAGGAATATATTGGTAATGTTTTTCTTTCCAGAATGTGATTGTTAACCAATTTGGCATCGGTGAGTTACGGGTTATTATTTGATGAAGATATCACTTGCGTTTTTTGTGCTTGTAATCCTTTTTTTTTAATATTTACTAAAACAGACGAGTTTCAGAGTTTACGTTTGGCGATGCAATGTATATATTTGGTTGTGTTTTGCCTTTGATCAACCTCCCAGGAAATATCCTCAGTGATTGGTCCAGCGTGGTTTAGATGTCGGCCTGCAGTTCATCCGCTACTGTAGGGTAAATGAAATTGAAGTTATGGACTGTGTGCAACGGCAGGCGTTTTACCGGAATTTCTGTTCAAATTACCGCGTCAATGTACCGTACATTTAACTGTTTACGTCGTGTAACTCTATTAAGTAAAAATAATCTGACACACCAGCCGCTGAATGAAATGCCGGGTCGATATGACTTAAACAAAATGTCACACATTTGAAACGCGTGTAGTCGTACTTAACATTCGTAGAGAATGTAGCTTTAGCATAGCTCGTGTAACGGGAGTACGCGCTTTATCAGAAAGGGCTTAAAGGGGGTGTTATTAGAGAAAGGGGAGAGGAAAATGATAAGCGGAGCTCGTGTGTGACAAACTATATTGAAAAATGATAATTTAACATGTTTTAAGTACAAGCAGAGACGTTTGTGTGCGTGTTTGTGTGTGTGTGTGTGTATCTCATTGTTAACCTATAGCTACCATTCAACATGCGCACTCACTGTCTACCAGTTAGGGTGTCCCGACCTTACGCGTAATTACGAATCTCCCATTAGGGGCACTGATAGTTGGGGAGGAGATACACTTGTAAACATGTTACAATGTAAGTGAATGAGCGGTCTATAGGTGGGGAAGGAAAGAGGGGGAGAGGGGTTGTTAATATATATTGTGGGAGAAAACGTCAGGAGAAGATCTTATGGGGAAGGTATATTGGAAATGATGTATAAGAGAAGGTATATTTGTACACCTTTCAAAGAGAAAGTATCTTGGATGGTACATCATATACATGTATACAGGAATACATATTTAGGCCAGGGTAACCACTTCCTACATCGTTGTAAGTAAGCAAGAGATACACTGTACACTGATTTGCGAATTCCATTGTTTATATAACGTGTTACACATTCGTTTGTCTCTCCTCGGGGTGATTCACGGTCACATAGTCAATTGGCCGGATGTGTATTGGCGTGGAAAATTATCTCATTCGAATGTCAGAAGTGATTTCCAAAGTCCTCAACAGTCGTCTGTCCTCGCGCGGCCATGCAAATGAATGTTTCTTGTCGCTCATTTGGAATTATATGATAAAACAAAATCATATTTTCATATTTAGCAAAACCAAAAACCAGTTAAGACAGGCATACATTATGTTAGGAAGTTTATGAGATAAGGAAACCATCCTATCATATTTGGTCAAATTTCTACATCTCAAGATGCGCGAATTGTTTGATCAGTATTATTTTCGATAATCTAAGAATCATTTGCCATATTGTTTAATCGTATTTCCCCTTGAAAATAACGGTATCACCAATAAGCGGTTAACAAAATAATTCGGGGAATATATATATAAATTAAAAAAAATATATATAAGATACAAATGCAATCTCATCTCTTGAATATGGACGCTGAAGTTTTCGGGGGGGGGG